>NW_007258423.1:302152-395554 GCF_000164805.1 Carlito syrichta
CACTTTCTTTCTTTCTCTTTCTTCCTCTTTATATCTATCCTTCCATCTTTCTTTCTTTTAATATCTATCCCTACAGATTCACCGACGCCACCACATCTTCCAAGGGACTCCCCAAAACTTGCAGGGGCTGGCCCCCTGCACAATGTATATCGTCAGTACTTAGCATTTTTTGAAATAACTTTTTATCATGGCTAGAAGTAAGAGACTCTTAGGTTTTCTTCAATTCAAGTTACTTTTTATAAGATTCAAGAATTTTTGGAATTTAAAGTGATATTTTATGCTCATCTATATCACAGACTGGAGCAAAATGTGACATTTATAAAACTCTATCTTTTTCTGTCTGAAATTGTATGTTGTGGACACACATACACAAAACCCGAACTATTTTTATTAAGACATTCTTTTGGCATTTTCTTACCCTGACGACTTTGTTTTACCAATGACTTTCTATGCTAACACCCAATAAATTAGAAAAGGGAGTAGAGCTTAGACTATGTTATTTTGGGACATCTGTGACGTATATCATGAATCACATTCTGGCATGCTCTAATGAAAGATCAATAATTTTTTCACAGAGAGACCCTATAGTGCTTTGTAAATGATAAGAGGTTAGTATAAAGTGCAGGAGACAAAGTACTAATCATATTTCTACCTGAAGGAATTTATATTTGCTTTGTTTTGTTTTCTAAATCATACCTTGAACATGAAAAATGCATGGAGATGGAAATAAATGCAACAAACAGTTGCTTGTCTGAGTGTCCCTTCAAATGGAAATATTTCTATTATCTTCTAAAATTTGTGACTTTTGCCATTATCCTATCTTCCATTAATTTATCTTTAAAACATGTCTTTATTCAAATCCTTTGTGAATCATAAAAATGTATCAATATGTTTAGTGAAGAGAATTATTGATTTTGTATTCTAAATTACAGTTTCTGAAGCATTTAACAATAGGCTGTCTTTACATGAGACCAATGCTTTCTACAAGCATATAAAATTTTATGTGACTAATATGGCCAAACCTAGAGACTTTTAGAGAAAGTAAGACAGGACATGAGGCTGGAAACAAGGTTGGTACCATGCTATGCTAAACAGTTTGGTTTTATAGGCAGTAGACACCTATGAAATATCTTGAGCAAGAATGTTTCATTGTAAGAGCTCTGTTTAAGGAAGAGCAGTTTAATGGCAATGACAATGATAATGATGTATTAGAATAAAGAGAAACAGGAAACTGAAGTTCCTCTTCCACTTCAATAATGGTTAATGCATAATGAGATTAGTTTTAGATATTTTGTAACATGAGCAGTCATTCACATGGAATTATATAGCAGAGAGTTGAAATTGCAGATCTTTAGTTCAGGAGAGAAAACATTTTTTTCATATATTGCAACTATGGGTAGGTTACTTCAGCCAAAGTTGAAGACAGATTTGCGAGTTATACAGTTGCATAAGAACCTAGATGGTATAGTCTGAATGAGAGTGCAGACTGGGGATAAGTCTCAATTTTATTTCACACATGCAGAGAATCTACTTCATGCCAAGATCTATGTTACGCTCTGAGGACAAAAATATCAACAATTTCTTTGCCCTTAAGGGAACCTCACAAGCTAGCAATAAAGGAGACATGAATATAATCATAAAGATTTGTTGGGGACCGATCGCAAAGGTCTGCCTTCTGGCATGGTTGAGGAGACTGATGACCCCAGAGGGCATGGCACATCTGGGAAAGCAGTGGTTCTGTTTCTCCTGCTTTGCTTAGTCATATTGCTGGTGGAAACCCTAGAGGCTAAGAAATTACAGTTAACTCAACAACCACAGAAAAAGGACTCTGGAGGATTGCAGGGAATTTTATCTACTCACCCTGTGGTCATAAGCACAGAGAGGAAAAATCATAATCAGTCCTGTAGTGTCACATCCAGAAATCCCCATTAGATTGCTAGATACAATTTATACCCTTTTAAGGGAAACCCCCAACATTATGCTAAGAAACTGGGGTAGCATTATAGGTGCCCTGAAGGTCGGCCTGCGAATGTACAAGCAGGGACCCACTTGCCTTGCCAAGGAACTGTAGATGAAAACTATAGATATCTTATGCTCCTTAGAAGCAAATTGGAATCATATGGTCTTGATTGGAGATGAGCCAGAGAGAGATGAGGCTGCAGGTGGGAGCCCACTGATTGTAGATTGTTGTGCAGCTTGTACTGGCAGAACCCCAAGAAATGTCAGTGTGCCAGAGATTGGTTTTTCTATAGTTACATGAACAAAAGCTTGTTATTTTGTGGCAGAAAATATTTACCTAAGTGTGCTTGGCCATAGTTAAATATATAACAGGTTGACCTTTGTTGTTACATGATTTTTAGGAAAAGATTAGATATTAGTTTTAATAAAAAGTTTATGATTAATTTTAAAAGGTCATAGATATTTAAGCATAGTGTAATGGATTTGTTGTAAGTACATTTAGCCTTAAAAGAATAAGTACATAATAAGTTTGCTGTTTTATAGCTGTAAGGAAAATGATTGTATTTAATTGTTTAGACATAAAAAGAATATGTAAAAGACCACACATGATTGCCCATTTAATCATAAAAGAAGGAGAAAAACATTTGGTGGGTTGTGGAAAATTTGAATGATGTCAAGAAAGATTTTTTCATTTGTATCACTTAGAAGTTATGCACCAAAAAACTATATATGCTGAAATTTTGCTAGCAATAAATGAGCAGTTCTGCATAAACACCAGGTCTGTGTCCCTCCCTTCACTCACCAATGCCGCCCTTCCTTCGGGAAACCCTGAACCTGCTGGAGCTGGACTCCAGCAAGTGACGCCCAAATAGGGACCTGAAGGTAAGCCTTTGAGATTTTCAGAGTGGCTAGGACCTCACTTAGGGTGCTGCAGACCCCCTATAGAGATAGGCAGGGAAAGGATAGGTGAGAAGTATTCAGAACTTTGAGAAGCTATGGGCCATACTGAGTCTAAAGAAAGAAGACTGTATTGAAATACTTTTACATATGCTTTCAAAACGAGGGGTTAAAGTCTCCTCCATACAACTTGCACACTTTTTACATTTTGTACAAGAACAGTGCCCCTGGTTCCCTGAAGAAGATATTGTTAATTAAGAAATATGTACAAAGGTTGGGGAAGAATTGAAACTGTATTACACTCTCCACGGTCTGAAACGAGTGCCTGCAGATACTTTTGCATTATGGAACATAATTAGAGATGTCTTAGATCTACAACAAAAGGTTGATAAAATGCCCATTAAAGTAAAAGAGGAACCAGGTGACAGAAATCCCTTACTGACCCCTATTCCTTCCCAGGCAATGTTAGCCACTGCCCCTGTTGATGATGATCCTCTACCCACTGAGGATAAGGAAACTTAGAAGAAGAAGCAGCTAGGTATCATGAAGAAAAATATCCAGACAATTTAAATTTGCCCCTTGGCACCAAAAGACCTCTGACAAGTGGTGTCAGGGGAAGGGGAGGGATTGTGATTTGTGATCTTCTTGATTTGAGAGGAGAAAATTGTCTTTATATACTGATTCCTGTTACATAAAAGGGCTATTTCCTCTTATTGAAACAGTCACCATTCCTGCTAATAAGACAACTATTCTTGATTTACTTATCCAATTATAGCAACTAATAATTGTTAGAAACCAACTATTTTTTATAGGTCATATTAGATCTCATTCTGGACTCCCTGGACCTCTACATCAAGGTAATCAATTAGCGAATGCCTTGACAAAATTGGCCATGCATCTCTCCCTTGAAGACAATCCAGTTAATAAGGCTCAACAATATCATAAAATTCATCACTAAAATGCCACAGCCTTAAGATACCAGTTTCACATTCCAAGGGAGACAACCAGACAAATTGTAAAAAACTGTACTTCGTGTCCAATTTCTATTAACCCTCTCCCCTCTGGGGTTAATCCTCATGGATTAAAACCCAATGTTTTGTGGCAAATGGATGTCATTCACTTTCAAAGCTTTGGAAAATTAACATTCTTACATGTTATGGTGGACACATTCTCTCATGTAATCCTAGCCTTGGCTAGGACAGGAGAAGCCTATAAGGATGTAGTCCAACATCTATTTCTTTGCTTTTCACAACTGGGTATTCCAAAACAATTAAAAAACTGATAATGCTTCTGCTTATACAACTAAGGCTTTTCATCAATTTTGTACTCAGTTTGGTATCTCTCATTCCACAGGAATTCCTTATAATCCCCAGGGCCAAGCCATAGTTGAAAGAGCCCATCAAACTTTAAAAAATCAAATAGTTAAATTACAGGAGGAAGAATTTAAATATAGTTCTCCCCATCATATTGTTAATCATGCCATGTTTGTGCTTAATCACTTTAATTTGGATTCTTTGGGTCATTTGACCATGACTAGGCACTGGAATTCTGAGGAAACTGTTAAACCTATGGTAAAATGGAAGGATCTCCTTACAGGTCAATGGAAAGGGCCTGGCATTCTTTTAATGTGTGGGAGAAAATATGCTTGTGTTTTTCCCCAGGATTCATCTTCACCTATTTGGGTTCCTGGCTGCCTGATTAGGGATGTCTGGCCTCCCACCCCCACCACAGTTCAACGTCCCCAAAGCAGGAACAAAACCGCCTGAGTTCCACTGATGCCAAGGAAGAAGAAACTCATTCCTCAACTGAAACGTCTTGCTCTCGAGAGGCCTCCTCAACAGCGACCACTTCCACTTCCTTATCACCCTCCACTTCTTTAACATGCACCACGACTGCGACCGCATTCCACTGCTTCCACAAGAACTTGTAAACTACCAACTTAGGGACAACTGAGAGTGCTGATACGTGATGCAGAGAATTTGACTTGGTCTCAAAATACTTCTCTTACTCCCTCTACTGTTTTCGTTGCTATACTAGCAATTCTTGCTTGTCAGGTGAACCAGAATAATGCAGAAAGTACTTATTGGGCATATATTCCTAATACTCCAATATTTCAACCTGTTATATGGTATAGTGAGGTTATTACAGTTTTTACTAATAATACTCCCCTTATGGGAAGTCCTCAGATTTTTTTCCTCACAAATTCAAACAGTTATAAATCATAATTTTTCTTTCTCTGGCACCTCTAGTTTTGCTCCAATCTGTTTTACTCTTCCTAACTCATTTACCTTGTCTTCAAAACAAGCTCCCATTATTCCTGGATGCTTACTAGCCAGAATAAAAGGAATGGTAACCGATTCCCCTAATCCACAACCAGGCACACCAAATCTGTGCAATATGTGGACATTAATCTTACTGATGCCTGGAGATATTGAACCCAAAATTAAGTTGCCCTTAGCCCATCCTTCTAAGTATCCTACATGTGTTAGTCATGCTCAGCAAAGACATGCTGAAACTAAAAATGATTGGATTAAAATACATCCCAGAATCAGGTACCCTTACTGAAGGGAATGTATGTATTCTTCTAAGGTTACTATTCCTATCCCAAACATGAATATTTCTTTAACCGATTGGAGCTGTGATGACCTGACCACAGATTATAGACGATACCTGGATGCAAGTGCCAATCATCCTTGTGATGATACATATTTGCCCTTACCTCTGCCAATAAATAGATGAAGTATTAATGGATGGGTACCCCCAATGCTGGCGGTGGAGAATGGGAAAAAACAAACTATACAACTTAATGTATGGAAAACCTTAGCAGGTTTTAACTAAACCCATAATTTTGCACCATTCACCAGGACAGACTGTATATAAAATTAAAGCTTGCTTGCAATCTCCTTATGCCTTTTTAGTAACCACTGACTATAAATCTTTAATAATTTTTTTCAATGGACAAAAATATCAAACGTGTTGTAAGAATTGTAAACTTACTAATTGTCTTACTTTTTCTGATTCATATAAAGGATTTATGATTGTAAAACAACCTCCTTATTTAATGTTGCCTGTAAAATTATCAACTCCATGGTTTGATGACTATGGCCTAAAAGTTTTATATGATGTTAATTCCCTTTTAAACCACCATACGCAATTTGTGGCTACATTAATTTTAGGCATTACATCTTTAATTGCTATAGCCACATCTCTTTCGGTTTCAGAAGGTTCATACTGCATCATTTGCAGATCAACTTGCAAAAAATGTCTCTCTGGCTCTTGTCACTCAAGAAATCATTGACCAAAAATTAGAAAATAAGATCAATGCCCTTGAAGAAGCCATACTTGCTGTGGGACAAGAATTAGTCACACTAAAAATCAAGTTGTCTTTAAGGTGCCATGCCAACTTTAAGTGGATCTGTGTGACCCCCCCCTTCAAGTAAATGAGTCTATTCATACCTGGAATCAAATAAAAAATCACATTTCAGGTATTTGGAATCATTCAGACCTAAGCATTGATCTCTCTAAACTACACCAAGAAATTCATGATATTGGTCAAGCCGATAAAGATTTCAGATCTAGTCAACTAGCTCAATCCTTTTTCGACAATTTTTCCTCTATGGTGAACCAAAAAGCCCTGCCTTCCCTTTTTATTAATGTTGGAATCTGTAGAGTAATAATTCTACTACTTTTGTGTTTACTTCCAGTCATCTTCCGAATGTTAAAGAATAATATCAATCAACTCTCTATGGAATTCCACAGCTTCATTTTAAAGGGGGGGATGTAGGGGACTGACTGCAAAGGTCTGCCTTCTGACATGGTCGAGGAGAATGATGACTCCAGACGCCATGGCATGTCCAGGAAAGCAGTGGTTCTGCTTCTCCTGCTTTGCTGAGTCATGCTGCTGGTGGAAACCCTAGAGGCTAAAAAATCATAGTTAACTCAACAACCACAGAAAAAGGACTCTGGAGGATTGCAGGAAATTTTATCTACTCACCCCATGGTCATAAGCACAGAGAGGAAAAATCATAGTCCTTCCTGTAGTATCATGTCCAGAAATCCCCATAGGATTACTAGACAAAATTTATACCCCTTTAAGGGAAAACCCCAACATTATGCTAAGAAACTGGGGCTGGCATTGTAGGCACCCTGAAGGGTGGCCTGTGAATGTACAAGCAGGAACCCACTTCCCATGCCAAGGAACTGTAGATGAAAACTGTAGATATCTTGTGCTCCTTAGAAGCAAATTGGAACCATTTGGTCTTGATTGGAGATGAGCCAGAGAGAGATGGGGCTGCAGGTGGGAGCCCACTGATTGTAGATTGTTGTGCAACTTGTACTGGCAGAACCCCAAGAAATGTCAGTGTTCCAGAGATTGGTTTTTCTATAGTTACACGAACAAAAGCTTGTTATTTTGTGGCAGAAAATATTTACCTAAGTGTACTTGGCCATAATTAAATATATAATAGGTTGACCTTTGTTGTTACATGATATTTAGGAAAAGATTAGATATTAGTTTCAATAAAAGGTTTATGATTAATTTTAAAAGATCATAGATATTTAAGCATAGTGTAATGGGTTTCTTGTAAGTGCATTTAGCCTTAAAAGAATAAGTACATAATAAGTTTGTTATTTTATACCTGTAAGGAAAATGATTGTACTTAATTGTTTAGATATAAAAAGAATATGTAAAAGACCATACATGATTGTCCATTTAATCATAAAAGAAGGAGAAAAACATTTGGTGGGTTGTGGAAAATTTGAATGATGTCAAGAAAGATTTTTTCATTTGTATCACTTAGAAGTTATGCACCAAAAAACTATATATGCTGAAACTTTGTTACTAATAAACAAGCAGTCTTGTGTAAACACCAGGTCTGTGTCCCTCCCTTCACTCACCAACGCCGCCCTTCCTTTGGGAAACCCTGAACCTGCTGGAGCTGGACTCCAGCAAAGATTTAGATAATGAATCCTGGGAGATGTTAATACATATTTTGATGATAAATAAATAAATTTGGGAAATATTGACTACTAAATGTTATCTCAGCATATTAATAAATAAAAGTAAGTCATAATAAAAACAAAACCTTGTGTGCTAGAACTTGTGCTATGTATTGTCTGGGAATATCTTTTTAATCCTTATAGCAATCTGAGGAAACTGAAACATAGAGTATTTATATAACCTACCCATAGTTGCAATATATGAAAACAAATTTTTCTCTGAAATTTATATTTCTATTCCATAGTGTGCTTTGATAAAACAGGGTGTCAGCTGAATAAAATATTATAAAGCATAGTATAACATCCTAATACCAGAATTTTAACCCATAAATTCTGACCATAGAGATGAAACTTTAAACCATTGTATCACAAACTAGGATAAGAAAGGTACTGAGAAGTCTTGAGATAAAGAGGTAAGCTATTCAACTATCTTTAAAGGTGTACCAAACACAATAGAAGGGAAAAATTAGAAATACATATTTCCACACATACAACTATCATCACTTGAGCACAGCTTTCCTCTTAGTCCTAGTTTTAGAAGATATTTTAAAAAATCAATCACACACACACACAATCACACATATATACATCTATTTCACCAATATTTTGATTTCTCTACTAAGTACAAACATTTGTACAAAACTTCTGTCTTATATAGGTAAAGGCATTATTTATGAATAAAAAAGTTTTGGGTGTTGATAGAGTAAGTCCCAGGTTGTTGAACTAACTGCTGTCTGACTGACAATCAAATTGCCAAATGTTCACGTTTAAGGTTATTATACAGAATGTAAATTAGTTTGAAAAACAAAGAAATAACACTTTACTTTTGCAATTCTGCTACACTAAACTTAAAAGCTGAAAGTTTATTTTGTTTGCATTACCAATATTTGGTTGTCCAAACACAAATAGACATGAGCTGTTTTTCTTTAAATTTCTACTTGGTGTCATTTATCATTTTCACTGCCTTTGGTTTTTCAACTTTATGGGATTCATTATTTTCCAGAATTGAAACATAATGCTATTTAAATTCAAATATAAGATAATCTAGAAATACAATTTCAAAGAGAATATATCATAAGTGTTGAGAGGTAGTCTTTCTGATGTAGTTGCAAACTTTTTGATTAGTTTACCAAAGTATTCATATAAAGTAAAAATTATTTATTTACAAAAATGTAGCCATGCCAACATAAAAACTTTAAAATGTAAATACTGGTGCTAATTTAGAGCAATTGTACATCTGTTTCTTTCTGACTTTTACATCTTTCCTGCCAGCTTATGTACCTTCTATATTTATGAACATAAAAGTCTATACCCAATTCTGTTACTTAGTAGCCAAATGAACTTGAATAGTTATTCATCGTTTGTAAGTTTCAGTTTATTTCATTTAAGGTGTTGACAATTTTACCTGTATACATAACAGAGTTATTGCAAGGGTTAAATGTATGAATTATAAAAATGTTTGGTAATGATTTTTGCATTATTTTTTTCTTCATGATCTTTACAGTATGTTTTGAATGATGTACATATTTAATTAGTGTTTGAATTATGAATAAATTTAAGACAATACTTCATAAAATTAATTGCCTTTGAAAGTTTTTGTTTTTTTTTAAGTAAATACTTCCATTTAAATACAGTGTGCTTTGATGAAATATGCAACTAACTTGCAATTTAAGACTAGATTCATTTTTCAGTTTTCTTAGTACATAACATTTGTATCCTTAGACAAGTGTTTCCATAGCTCTGTGCCTTAATGTTTCTGAATAACAGATCTAAAAACATAGCATTATATACCAATACCACAGTGAAATCCATTCCATACCCATTATCTATTTATATGGCAGTGTTTTTTTTTTTCTTGCTGAAAGAATGCCATATAAATTTTTATATACTTACTATTAATTTGAAAAAATGCAAATGCTATAACCAACAAAATAATTGTTTAAACAATTTATATAGGGTTAAAAAGAAATAGTATTTTAGATGTTTTCAACTCCCAGACACAACTAGAGCCCTCTTAAAACTCTAACTAAAAAGATCATTATTAAATGAGTATAGATATTTAATATGTACATATATGCACATGTAGAGATTATAACATGATGCAAGGTTTTTTTTTGTTTTTTTGTTTTTTTTTGAGTTGGAGTCTCACTCTGTTGCCCAGATTGGAGTGCAGTGGCCGCTCCCGGCCACTGCAGCCTCGACCTGCTAGGCTCCGGCAATCCTTCCACCTCAGCCTTCCAAGTAGCCAGAATTACATGCAAGCTTTTAAAAATTATAATTTAAGGTATTTTAAAATCTAAATGGGAATAAAAGATATTTAAATAATTTTACTTAACTCTGACAAAAAGTTCAGCAAGTATAAAACAATTTTACACTTACAGTATGTAATTGCTGAATAAATGAATGCTTTGAATGACCGGAAAGAAGCAAGTAAAAATGTAACAACAAAATGAATTTCATGAGATTAGTATGGGAGTGTGGTAAAGGAGAAGAAAAGAGGTAATGAAAAGACTTTTAAGTCAGGGATCAGATATTTGTAGTAATTTTAAATTCTTAAACAGAGTGTTGAAATTATGAAAATAGTGTTTGAGGATTGTTCTATCTATTATATTGATTAGCAAGTAAAAAGACTGGCAGCAGGTACTCAAGCTAGGACAGTGCCTCAATAACCCAGACATGACATTACTAAGGACAGAAAGATACTCATTGGCTGTAGAAATGCAGAGGTATGGGCATAGATCTGAGAGAGATGACAGGTAAAAATGTGGCAGATTTCAACAATGGACTATATGTGTGAGTGGGGAGGAAAGCAGCATTAAACAATTTAGCAAGGATTGAAGGTGTTCTAGAAAGGTTCAAGAAAATTTAAGTTCAAGGCTAGTAGAAATTAAGTTTCAAAAGTCTTGAATTCAATGTCCTTGAGACAGATAAATCACCTACAACCACATTTTATAAATGCATGTCTCTCTACCAAAAGTGTTTGAAAGTTTAAAAAATAGGTATTTTTTTTTTGTTTTCATTGATATTCAAATGTGTCCTTTATTGCACCAATCTAGCCTGATGGCACTTAAATTCACAACTAGGTCTTTAAAGTGATAAAACAACATGGTAATTTAATTAAAAACATTAGAGATTTATTTACACCAACATGATGCAGAAAACCTGTTGTGATATCAATATCTATATCTTGTCATTAATATACGGAGATATTCATTTGGTTAGCTTGTGTTCAAAGACCTCAAGGGGCAAATTCATATCAGTAGTAATGGCTTTCTTGAGAGCTTTTCTGAGTCAGGTGAGTTTTTAATATTCATATGTTTTGCAATCTCTTTAGTTCTCTCTACCTAGAGAAGTAATCGTAGTAACTTTACTTGAACTATTTTATCTCAACTCAGTAATTGTTTTTCAGTTTAAAGAAAATGAAAGCCAGAACAAGTGATTTGTCATGTAAGATCGGCATCTTAGCCAAGTTAGTTTTCATTCACCAGGTAATTTAGTGTTATGTTTCAGCCAGTCAAAATCTTAAATGTAGTGAAATTGCAACAGATTTTGTTGAGAGTGCTAGAATTACAAACTTTCAACCAACACTTGCTAAATATTCCAGCATTGCAAAGCATTTAGAATTAATCTGTATGAATAATTTGCTTCTAAAGAAATGTCTTCCAGAAAGAGGTATCATGACTATTTTCAGCACAGATTTTCTGGTATAGACAGGGAAATGAATGCTAGTATGGAGTTAGAAACACTGAGTGCAAGTTCGAGCTTCATTCTAACAAGTTAAATAATCGTGAGTGATTCAGTTAATGTTTCTGAATTTCAGTTTCTTTATCTATAAAATGGAAAAATAAAATAGAACATTTCTGTATCCAACTTGTAGAGTAGACAATGAGAAGTTAAAGTAATAATATATGGTGATACTATATACTTGAACACTTACTAAATAAAGAATAGTGCACACATTTAAGATTTAACAGGAGGCCTACATTGTATGAAAACTACCCAAATAATTCTACTTAAGAGACTAGTTCATTTCTCTCTAATATTGCTTTGCTTTATTTATTCAAAATAATTCCTTCTCCATTTAGGAATACCATTATACTTGTAGGCTACGTGTCTCAGTACATTTGGGCTGCCATAGCAACGTACCATTGATTGGGTAGCTTATAAACAACATAAATATGTTATTACAATTATGGAGGATTTCAGAAGTTCAAAATCAGGTAACAGCAGATTTAGTGTCTTGGGAGAGCCCTCAGCCAACTGCTGGGATTCTCACATGTATGAAACTGGTTTAGAGAGCTCTCTGGGGTCTCTTTTATAAAGACACAAATCCCATTCATGATGTGCCACCTCATAACTTAATCAACTGTCAAAGGTCCTAACTTCTAATACCCAAAACTTTTGGGTTAGAATTTCAACATATGAATTTTGGGGGACACATTCAGTCCATAACAATACAACACATATCTAATGTACATGTTGCTAATATTTTAAAATCATCTTAAATTTAGAACAAATAGGAAACTTACTCAGCTATTATCGATTTTATAACCTGCTATAAATACAAATATATATCCTACTTTTTCTTTAGTTCATTTTGCTGATTATTTGTTGTTGATTTTCAGCCTCACATGTGTTTTTCCATGTTTTTCTTTCTATCGCTGTGGCTGGGATTCTGCAAATTGTTTTATTTTATTTTATTTTTCTTTAGCTTTTATATTATATATTTTATATTTCAATAGCTTTAGGGGGTACAAATAGTTTTTGGTCTGGGTTTTAAGTGTACTCATCACCCCCATCTCTAAACATTGTACTTGATAGATGATTCTTCGTCCCTCTGCCCTTCACCCTTCTCCTTTCTGAGTCTCCAGTGCCCATTATATCATTCTCTATGTCTTTGCAGATGTTTAGTTTAGCTCCCATTTATAAGTGAGAACATGTAGTGTTTCATTTTCTGTTCCTGAGTTAGTTCACTTAGAGTGATGCTCTTCAATGCCATCCAAGTTGCTGCAAAAGACATTATTTCATTATTTTTGAGAGCTGAGTAGTATTCCATACTGTGTGTGTATATATATCTATATCTATCCATATATATCTATCTATTTCTATATCATCTATTTACCACATTTTCGTTATCCACTGATCAGTTGATGGGCATTCAGGTTGATTCCGCATCTGTTCGATTGTGAACTGTGCTGTGATGAGAATGCAGGTGCAGGGGTCTTTTTAAAATATAAAGTCATATGTTCCTTTGGGTAGATACCTAGTAGTATGATTGCTAAATCAAAAAAAGACCTGTTTTCAGTCCTTTCAGAAATCTCCATACTGATTTCCATAGAGATTATACTAATTTACACTCCCACCAACAGTGTATAAGTATTCCTTTTTCTCTGCATCTCCACCAACATCTATTGTGTTTTATTGTTTTTTTTTTTAATAGCTGCCACTCTGACTGAATGGTATAGGGTGGTATCTCATTGTGATTTTGATTTGCATTTCCCTGACAATTAGAGAGGCTGAGAATTTTTCATGCTTGTTAGTAATTTATATATCTTTATTTGATTGATGTCTGTTCATGTCATTTGCCCACTTTTTATTGGTGTTATTTGCTTTTTTCTTCCTAATTTGTTTGAGTTCTTATAGATTCGAATATTGGTCCTTTCTCAGATGTATGTATTTACTCTGTTGATTACAACTTTTGCTGTGCAAAAACTTTTTAGTTTGATTAAGTCCCACTTTTTTTGTTGTTGCATTTGCTTGGGGGTTTTAGTCATAAGTTATTTGCCTAAGCCAATGTCCAGAAGAGTTTTCTCTAAGTTTTCTTTTAGGATTTTTATGGTTTCAGATATGACATTTAAGTCTTTAATCTATCTTGAGTTAATTTTGTATATGTAGTTTTATTTTTCTGCATGTACCTGTCAATTTTTCCAGCACCATTTGATGAACAGGGTGTCTTTTCCCACTGTATGCTTTTGTCTGCTTTGACAAAGATCAGTTGGTTGTAGGTACTTAGATTTATTTCTGGATTCTCTATTCCATTCCATTGGACCGTGTGTTTGCTCTTGTACCAGTACCATGCTGTTTTGGTTACTACAGTCTTGCAATATAATTGGAAGTCAGATAATGTGATATCTCCAGCTTTGTTCTTTTTGTCTAGGATGGCTTTGGCTATTTTGGCTCATTTTTGGTACCATATGAATTTTTTTTCTAATTCTGTGAAAAATGATGTTGGCATTTTGGTAGTTTCATGAGAATTGCATTGAATTTATAGATTACTTTGAGTAATATGGTCATTTTATAATGTTGATTCCTTCAATCCTTGAGCATGAATGTTTCTACATTTGTTTGTGTCCTCTACAGTTTTTTTAATCAGAGTTTTGTAGTTCTCCTTGTAGAGGTCTTTTGCCTCCTTTGCTAATAGTATTCCTAGGTATTTTAGCTTTTTGGCTGCTACTGTAAATAAAATTGAGTTCTTGATTCTCAACTTTGGGCACTGTTGGTGTGTAGCAGTGCTACTTATTAGTGTGTGTTAATTTATCCTAAAACTTTACCAAATTCATTTATCAAGTTTAGGAATCTGTTGAAAAAGTCTTGGTCTAAGATAATATCATTAGCACACAGAGATAGTATAATTTATTATTTTTCAATTTAGATACTTTTTATTTCTTTTTCTTGCCTGGTTGCTCTGGCTAAGACTGTCAATACTATCTTGAATAGGAGTGGCGAAAGTGGACATCCATGCTTTGTTCCAGTTCTGAGGGGAAATGCATTCAACTTTTCTCTTTTTACAATGACATGTGCTATGGGTTTGTCATATATGGCTTTTGTTATTTTGAGAAATATTTTCTCTATGCTTATTTTGCCAAAGGTTTTTATTATTAAAGAATGCTGGATTTAATCAATGCTTCTGTGTCTATTGAAATTATCATATGAGATTTATTTTTAATTTTGTTTATGTACTGGATCACATTTATTGACATGTATGCTGAACTATCCTTGTATTCCTGGGATAAAATCCATTTGGTCATGGTGGATTATTATTAATTTTTTTACTGTGCTGCTGAATTTGTTTTACTAATATATTGTTGAGGATTTTATGTCTATTTTCGTAAGGGATATTGGCTTATAGTTTTTGTTGTTGTTGTATATTTTCCTGGTTTTGGTATCAGAGTTATATTGGCCTTGTAAAATGAGTTAGGGAGGATCCCTTCTTTTGTAATCTTGTGGAAAACTTTCTGTAAAATTGGTACCAGTTTTCCTCTGAAGGTTGAGTAGAATTCAGCTGTGAGTCCACTGGGTTCTGAACTTGTTTCTATTTCTTCCTGATTAAATGTTGAGTAGTTATATGTTTCAAAAATGTGTCCATTTCTTCTAGATTGTCTTTTTTTTTTTTTTTCACATGGAGGTGTTCATAATAGTTTTGAATGATCTTTTGAACTTTTGTCATATAAGTTGTAATGTCTCCATCTTCATTTCTTTTTTTTTTTGAGTTGGAGTCTCACTCTGTCACCCAGACTAGAGTGCAGTGACCAATCCTGGCCTCCATGGCCTCGACCTGCTGGGCTTTGGTGATCCTTCTGCCTCAGCCTTCCAAGTAACTGGAACTACAGGTGTGTGCTACCATGCCCAGCTAATATTTTGATTTATTGTAGAGATGAGGTCTTGTCAAGTTGCCCAGGTGGGTCTCGAATCTGCGGGCTCAGGCAATCTACTCACCTAAGCCTCCCAAAGTGTGGGACTACAGGCTGAGCCACCGAGCCCAGCTTCCATTTTTTTTATTGTATATTTTTTATATATATTTTTTCTTTTATTTCATTTATTTGAAAAAAGACAAAACATAATGCTTTGTCTTTATTGCTCTCTTTGTTTATATATTTCTTTCATTTTTTTTATGAACACTTGTGTTGAGGGCTGACTTTCAATAGATCTCAACATCCATCTTCACTTCTTTCTCTGTTTTTTAATTAATCTAGCTAGTGGTCCACCATTTTGTTTGTGTTTCTAAAAAGTCCCACCTTTTTGTTTTGTTGAGCCTGTGTATGTGTGTGTGTGTGTGTGTGTGTGTGTGTGTGTGTGTGTGTGTGTGTGATTTCAATTTCATTTAGTTCTGCTCTGATCTTGATTATTTATTTCTTCTGCTAGCTTTGGGTTTGGTTTGTCCCTTTTTTTTAGTTCCTTAATGTGTGATGTTAGGTTGTTGATATGTGATCCTTCAGTCTTATTAATATAGACCTTAAGTATTATGAATTTTCATCTGAGCACAGCTATGGCTCTGTTTAAGAGGTTTTGAGATTTGTTTTATTGTTTTTGATTTCAGAATTTTTAACATTTTCATCTTGATTTCATTGGTGACCCAAAGATCGTTCAGGAGCAGGTTGTTTAACTTTCATATTTTCATTGGGCCTCATGAATTCTTCTTGGTGTTAATTTCTTCTTTTATTTCACTATGGTCTGTGAAGATATTTAACATGATTACATTTTTTAAAATTTATTGAGATTTGATTTATAGCCTGTCATATGTTTTATTTTAAAGAATGTTCCATGTGTTATTGGGAAAAATATATTTTCTCTGGTTTTGGGGTGGAAAGTTCTATAGATCTATGTTTTTAAAAAAAGGAATGATGGTTATTATATAAAGTTAAAGGGATCAATCCAATGAGAAAACAAAACATTTCTAATATATATGTGTAATACACCAAATCCCCCAGCTTTATAAAACAAATTTTACTAGACCTAAAAAAAGGAGAGAGAGACAACAATACAATAATAGTGAGAAAATTCAACATTCCACTGACAGCAATAGAGAGATCATTGAGGCATAAAGTCTACAAGAAAATATTGGAATTATACTGGATTCATCTTTGCATTTTTCCCCCTTGTTCATTTAAAACTTGTTTTATCTGATATGAGAATGACTACTCCTGCTTGTTTTTGGTTTTCATTCGCATGGAATATTTTTCCTTGCTTCTTTTCCTTGAGTCTACAGGAGTCTTTGTGTTCTAAATGTGTCTCCTGGAAGGAGCAGATATTTGAGTTGTTTTGTTTTGTTTTGATTTATTCTGTCAGTCTATATTTTCTTAGTGGGATATTTGGACCATTTATGTTCAGTTAATAATGATATGTAAGATACTCTTCCATTCATCATACTGGTTGTTAGCTTGCTTGTTGATTTATTGATTTATTTATATTGTTTATTTTCTCTATTGTATAAGGCCTGTGAGTTATATAATTTCCAGCATCTTATCACTGGTGGTTTTTGACTTTTTGTTTTCATATTTAGAACTCCTTTGAGTGTGTCTTGTAGAGCTTGTCTAGTGGTGGCAAATTTTCTGTGTTTGCTTGTCTGAGAAAGACTTCATTTCTCTTTCATTTATGAAACTTAGTTTTGCAACATATAAAATCCCTGACTGACTGTTACTCTGTTTGAGAAGATTGAAGACAGGTCCCCAATCCTTTCTGGCTTGTAGGGTTACTTCTGAGAAGTCTGCTATTAACCTGATAATTTTACCTTTGTATGTTATTTGATTATTTTTTCTCACTGCTTATAAAATTCTTTCCTTCACATTAACTTTGCATAGATGGATGATTACATACCATGGGGATGATGGTTTTACAATAAATCTTCTGGGGGTTCCTTGGGCTTCTTGTATCTGGGTGTTTAAGTTTTGGTAAGGTCAGGAAGTTTTCCTCCATTATTCTCTCAGATGTCTTCCAAACTTGTTGCTTTCTATTCTTCCATAGGAATCCTTATGGCACTTAGATTTGAACATTTTACATAATTTCCTAATTTCTTGGAGATTTTTTTCTGTTCTCTTGATTCTTTTCTCTTTATCATTGCCTGCCTGGGTTTATTCAAAAGCCTTGTCTTCAACTCCTGGGATCCTTTCTTTTGCTTGTTTTGACCTAGAGTTAAAACTTTTCCTGAATTTTGTACTTCCTAAATTAATCTTTCATTTCCAAATTTTCAGTATTTTCTTTTTCTTTTTATCTATTTTTTTTTTTTTTGGTGCCTACCTTTTTGCAGAATTTTTCATTCATGTCCTGATTTTTTTTTTTTATTTCTTTATGTTGGTTTTCAACTCTCTCCTGAATTCACTGAGAAATTTTATAATCAACCTTTTAAATTCTATGTCTGGAATTTTACATATTTTATTTTGGTTAAGATCAATTGCTAAAGAATTAGTATAGTCTTTTGTAGGTATTATAGGACTCTTTTTTAATATTGTCAGAATTATTTTTCTGGTTTCTTCTCATTTGGAAGACTATTTCTTCTTATTTGAGGTTGACTGGGGGCTGACATAGACACTGTAGGATTATTTTGATTATATATAGCCTTGGTGTGGTGAGCTTCTTAATTTCCAGCTTTGGCAGTCCTGTGCTGGGTACCTGCACTAGCTCATGGTGTCCTAAGTGTCTGGAAAGGCTTAGAAATACATGTTAGTTGGGGAATGGTATCAGGCCTTCCTCTTGTGGTGAGCTGTGCTTTTGACCTCCAACCAGGAGATTGTGCTTGTGGGAGAAAGCCAGCTGTGACGGTAGTTGTGGGAGTTCTCTTTGGCAACTGTTGCTTCAAAGAGATGCCCAGCCCACCTATATGGAGGATGAATCTCTGGAGATTACTCAAGTTCCTTGTCTGTTTTGAGTCTCATGGGGAAAGGAGATCAAGGACCCCACAAGTGTGTACTGTAAAAAGGAATGACAACAATGGCTTATTTTTTATAAAACCAGTCATATAGTATGTCTCCTCAGGGTTTTAAAAATAGACATTAAAAATTGTATGTGGACATCCTGACTGGAGTTAGATTTAATTTGTATTTTTTTGATAATTAGTGAGGTTGAGCATGTTGTCATGTATCTGTTGGCTGCTTGTATGTCTTCTTTTGAGAAATGTCCATTATATATTTTGCCCACTTTTTAATAAGGCTGTTTTTTTTTCTTTTCATCACATTTGAGTTCCTTGCAGATGTTCAATATTAAACCTTTGTCAGATATACAGTTGGCAAATATGTTATTCCCATTCTGTGGGCTGTCTCCCACTTTATTGATGGTTTCTTTGCTTTGGAGAAGCTATTCAATTTGATAAGGTCCAACTTCTCTTATCTCTTATGGCATGAACATTCAGATTTTTGATCAGGAATTGGTTGCCTATTCCAATTTTCATAATAGTATCTCTTGCATTTTCTAAGATTCTTATAGTTTGAGGTTTTACATTCAAATTTTCGACCCATTTAAAGTTGAATTTTGTGTGTGGTGTAGGTAGGGATCCTGTTTCAATTTTCTGCATGTGGCCACCATCAATAACTCAAAAAACAACAGATGCTGGAGAGGATGCAGTGAAAAAGGAACTCTTCTCCACTGTTGGTGGGAATGTAAACTAGTACAACCTCTGTGGAAAACAATGTGGTGATTTCTAAAAATTCTAAAAATCAACCTTCCATACAACCCAGCAATCCTCCTTCTGGTAATATACCCAGAAGTACTCAAATCATTTTACAAAAAGGACACCTGTACACAAATGTTTATTGCAGCATTATTCACCACAGCAAAAACATGGAACCAACTGTGCTGCCCGTCAAAAGTGGACTGGATTAAGAAAATTAGGTACATTTACAGAATGGAATATTACACAGCCATAAAGAAGGACAAAAGTATGGACTTTGCAGTTACTTGGATGGATTTAGTTCTTAGTGATCTATCACAGAAACAAAGAACAGAGCACCACATGTTCTCACTCACAAGCGGACCCTGAATATTTATGATAATAATATTATAGCTGGGCTCAGTGGCTCAACCTGTCATCCCACGCTTTGGGAGGCCAAGGTGAGTGGATTGCCTGAGCCTGCAGGTTCTAGACCTGCCTGGGCAACTTGGCGAGACTTCATCTCTACAATAAATTAAAAAATAAAAATAAATAATATTATAAGAAAGGGACTGGCGGTAGTGGGAAACTGCCAAGGGAGGGGAAGGGAGACATAACATCAATAAGGGTTTCTGACCTCAAACAATGTAAAGTGGAGACCAAAGGGAGGCCCAAACTTCACCTGTACAATGACCACATTTATTCCTAACTCTGAATTGTACCCCATATCTGTCAAATAAAAATGAAAAAAAAAGTTATGTAGAACACAGTACACCACAGTGAATACATAAAATATAGCAATTCAAAATGACATTTTAAAACATTCCTAAATATATACTAAATAAGACCCATGTATACTTTCATCACATGTATCAACAATTACAAATATATACTAAATTACTAAATTAAAGTACTTATAATTTAACAAAAGTTAAAATAAAGTTGACCCAAAACCATTTGATCAAAAGCAGATGAAAAAAAATGTGTATTTTCCAGTTAAGTTTTTAGTCCATATCTGTTAGGATCTAAATATTAAACACATAGACCGATATATATGCCTTATCTATACTTTTGATTGAACTGTAGATATGACACCAAATCAACTGGAGTTGAGCACTTACATCTTGTGGACCAAAATGTGGTGAGAATCAAGTAGGTTGGCTGTCTTTGCTTCATTAGCAACTGAAAAACAAGATCCTAGAAAATGCATTTCCAACAGAGTCAATATAAGATTTGACATAATTCAATAGTTTTGCTTGTGCTATATATAAGGATATAGAAAACTGGCTATTTTAAAACAATATTGGGGAATGAAAAGATGTAATAGTAAATACAATTTTACAAGTTTGAACTTAGGACCTCATCACAAACTACAAGTTTCATGTCTATCAATTTATTGCTGTCATATGTCTTTCTACATATGTGCATTTGATATGTGACATTTTGTCATATAGGTTTAAGAATAATCAGACAATAGTTTTTTATGTGTGAAAAAAAGAGGTTTTGGCCTAACTTTGCAATTCTGTCACTCCTGAAATATTTTATTTTATTTTTTCAAAGAATAAATAGTTGTGAGGCAGTATGAAGTGCCAGGTATTTTAAAAGTCTCTGCTACTAAATATTAAGTAGATCTTAAATAAATGATCAAAATTATAAACTTTATTTTATTGCTAAGCTCCATATATATTTAAAAAATCTCTACAGGAGGGAAGGTGGAATCACCAGCTGAAACTAAAGTAGATATGTATGAACTATAAGCAAACACTATTAAGATTCTTATATATCAATGCCTCTATCATTGTTTCCACTTGAACTCAAATCTTGGCTCTCACCAAAATGTAGAACAAATTATGAAGTTCTTCTATATAGTTGGTATACATTAATTGTGACAAAAGTGGCTCCAGGTTAGTACTGCCTCCTGAATCTAGGCAGAAGCAAATGCAAATCCCTTATGAAGAAAAATATTTTAGGGAATTTTATATATATTGAATTCTTACCAATTAAGGTAAAATGAACAAATACAAAAAAACAAAGAAAAAACTGATAATTATTTCAAGTAATAAAAGAAACAAAGAAAAATAGATTTGGGTAACCAAGAACATCATATTTTAACATTATCACATACAGGACTTAAGTTATCTATGCATTAAATGGCTAATGAAATAAATGAATGAATGATGAAATAAAAAATAAACAAGGAAAAGAGATCATCAAAAATAGGCAAGTTTGAAAAATACAGTGTCTTGAAATGAAAAATGTTCTTTTAATAAACCTCTATGAAATATCTTTGAGGCCAAGTACTCCAAAGCACATGCAGCAAAATCTAAAATTGACAAGTGGGACATTATCAAGCTAAAAAGTTGTTGCACAGCAAAAAGACACCATCAAGAGAGTAAAGAGACAACCCACAGAAAGGGGAAAAAATATTTGTAAGCTATGTAGCCAAGAAAAGCCTAACATTCAACATCTACAAGGAACTTAAATGAATTGACAGAAAAAAAAAAAACATTCAAAAGTGGGCAAAGGACATAAACAGACAATTCTCAAAGGAAGACATCTAAGCAGCCAACGAACATGAAAAAATGTTCAGCCTCACCATTCATCAGACAAATGCAAATCAAAACTACAATGAGATACCACCTCACACCGGTCAGGATGGCTACCATTAAAAAGTCAAAACAACAGATGTTGGCAAGACTGTGGAGAAAAGGGAATGCTTCTACATTGTTTGTGGGAATGTCTAGTTAAACCTTTGTGGGAAGCAATGTGGCAATTTCTCAATGAACTAAACATTGAACAACCATATGATCCAGCAATCCCAATTCTGGGAGTATACACAGAGGAACATAAAATCTCTCTTCCAAAAGAGAGCTGCACATGTGTGTTCCTTGTGGCACTAGTCAAAATTGCAAAAACATGAAACTAACCCAGATGCCCATCAAAAGTGGACTAGATAAATACATATATATGATGGAATACCACACAGCCATAAAGAAGAGTGAAATAATGTATTTTGCAGCAATATGGGTGCTGCTGGAGACCATCATTCTAAGTGAACTAGCATAGAAACAAAAAACTAAATACTGCATGTTCTGACTTATAAGCAAGCCCTAAACATTGGGCATGAAGCACAAAAAAGAAAACAACTGACAATGAACACTGCTAATGGGGATAGAGAGAAAGGGAGGATAAGGGACATACAACCATCCTTTGAATACCATGTTAACACCAGGGGGACAGAGGGCTCACTAGAAACCCAAACTTTACTTGCTTGCAATTTAATTATGTAAGAAATTCTCACATGAAGCTAAAATAAAATAAAACAAAATGTAATAGTAAAAAAATTAATAGGTTAAACAACAGATAGGATGAAAATAGAGAATTAGAAAACTTGAGAGATATATCTTTAAAAATTATCCAGACTAATTGTCTTGCAGGGGTTCTCTGAATCTCTTGTGTTTGAATGGTCACGTCACTAATGAGAGTTTAGCACAAAGATATATGGAGATGGACTATAAGAAAGATAAGTTAAAAACAATGAAGGTCATGTGAAAGTGTCTAATAAAAAGTAATGTGTCATTTAATATGGCGATATATTCTGATGAATTCATCATTAAATTTCATCATTGTGCAAACATTATACAGAGTACTTGTTCAAACCTAGGTGATATAGCCTACTACACATCTAGGCTACATGATATAACCTATTACTCCTAATTGCAAACCTGAAAAATATGTTACTGTACTGAATATGGTATACAATTGCAACACACTGATATTTGTGTATCTAAACATAGAAAAGGTACAGTAAGGCTGGGCACAATGTCTCAATCCTGTAACCCCAGCACTTTGGGAGGACAAGGTAAGAAGATTGCCTGAGTCTAGGGATTTGAGACCAGCCTGGGAAATTTGGTGAAAGTTTGTCTCTACAATAAATAAAAAATTATCTGAGTGTGGTAGTGTATGCCTGTAGTTCCAGCTACTTGGAAGACTGAGGAGGAAGGATTGCCTAAGCCCAGCAGATCAAAACTGCTGTGAAAACAGTGATCATGCCACTACACTCCAGCCTGGGTGACAGAGTGAGACTCCAAATCCAAAAAAAAAAAAAGAGAGAAGGTACAGTAAAATATGATATAATAATCTTTTAGGACCACTATTATACTATTATACATGTGCTTTTTTGTCAACCAAAATATAGTTATGTGGTGTATGACTGTATATTTAATGAGAGTACCAGTAGATGACAATGGAAAGAATGAGGAAAGAATATTAAGAACAATACTGGCTAAGAAATTTCCAGAACCAAAGACAAATGCAAATTTACAAGTTTACAAATCAATAAATAAAACAGTAGTATAATTTTTTTACATGCAATCTGGACTAATAAAGTATTAATGAAGTAATCAATAACATGGAAAGCCAAAATAACAGAATATTCAATTGGTATCCATTGGTCAAGCTATATCAAATGCTTGCAGGCTATACCTTTTCAATTTGTACCCACATTGTTTTTGACTGATCAGGGATTGTGTCATATGACTTTGAAAAAGAAAGGAAGGAAGAGGAAAGGAAGGGACAAAAGAAATAAAAGGAGGGAAAGGAGGAGGGAGGGAGAGAGGGAAGGAGGAAGGGACAGAAAGAAAACTTAAAAATTGTTTAAAACTTGAGAAATATGTGGGGTAAAGGGCAGAAACTGGGTCTGAAAATAATCACAAAACAACTTTCATTCACTAGGTTAAGAATAACATCAGGCCTGATGCAGTGGCTCGTGCCTATAATCCCATCACTTTGGGAGATTGAGGTATGAGGATTGCTTGAGGTCAGGAGGTCAAGACCAACCTGTGCAACATAGCAATAATTTCTTTTTTTTTTCTTTTACTTTTTTAATTTTAAAGATGTGGGGTAAAATTCAGGGTTAGGTATACAAATGTTCATTATGCAGGTATCCTTGTTAATGAGGTGTGCTCCCCTTTCCCCAGGCAGATTCCCACTACTACTGCAAATCCTGCTTCCCTGTCCTCCTCCTGGCAGTTTCCCACTACTGCCAATCATTCTCTTAAAGTATTAAGATAATTGTTCAAGGTCCACTTATGAGTGAGAACATGTGATGCTCAGTACTTTGTTTCTGTGAAACCAACTATTATAGACTCTAAGTCCATCCAGGTTGCTGTGAAGTTCATGATTTTGTTCTTCTTTATGGCTGTGTAATAGTCCATCATGTATATGTACCATATTTTCTTTATCCAGTTCTCTTTTGAGGGGCAGCACAGTTGGTTCCATGTTCTTGCTACTGTGAACAATGCTGTGATAAACATACGTGTGCAGGTATCTTTTTCATAGAGTGATTTGAGTTCTTCCAGGTATATACCCAGTAGGGAGATTGTGGGGTCGTATGGAAGGTTGATTTTTAGATCTTTTAGGAATTGCCACACTGTTTTCCACAGAGGTTGCACTAGTTTACACTCCCGCCAACAGTGTAGAAGTATTCCCTTTTTGTGACATCCTCTCCAGAAACTGTTGTTTTTTAAATTATTGATGACAGGCATCCTGACTGGAGTTAGGTGGTATCTCAGTGTAGTTTTAATCTGCATTTCTTTGATGACTAGTGAGGCTGAGCATGTATTATGTATCTGTTGGCTACTCATATATCTTCTTTTGAGAACTGCCTATTCAGATCTTTTGCCCACTTTGTAATGTGGCTGATTGTTTTTTTCTTTTTTGGCACATGTGAGTTCCTTGTAGATCCTAGATGTTAGGCTTTTGTCAGACATAGAGTTGTCAAATATTTTTTTTCCCTGTCTGTGGGCTGCCTCCCTGCCCTCTTGATGGTTTCTTTGGATTTGCAGAAGTTTGTTAGTTTGATGAGGTCCCACTTGTCTATCTTATCTCTTGTGGTATAGGTGCTTGGGATTTTGGTGAAGATTTGGTTGCCAGTTCCAATTTCCATAAGGGTATCTCCTGCATTTTCTAAGATTCTTATAGTTTGAGGTTTTACACTTAGGTCTTTAATCCATTAGAGTTGATATTTGTGTATGGTGACAGGTAGGGATCTTGTTTTAATCTTCTGCATGTTGTCAGTCAGTTTTCCCAGCACCATTTACTGAATAGTTTCTCCTTTCCCCAGTCAGTGGTGGAGGCTTTGTCGAAGATGAGTTGGTTGAGAAATTGATGTTTTGCTTCTGGAATCTCTTTCCTTTGCCATTGGTCTATATACCTGTTCTTGTACCAATATCAGGTTGTTTTTATTATTATAGCTTTATAATGGAATTAAAGTCTAGGAGTGTTATACTTACTGATTTTTTTCCCCTGAGGATTGTTTTGGCAATTTGTGGTCATTTATGTTTCCAACTGAGTTCTTGTATTGTCATTTCCAGGTCTGAGAAGAATGTGACTGGCAGTTTAATGGATATTGCATGTAATCTGTAGATTGCCTTGGGTAGGATGGACATCTTAACAATGTTGATTCTTCCAATCCATGAGTATGGAATATTTTTCCATTTGTTTATGTCATCTTTGATTTCTTTGAGCAGTGTTTTATAGTTTTCATTGTGAAGGTCTTTCATGTCTCTGGTTAGGAAAATGCCAAGGTATTTGATTTTTTTCTGACTATTGCGAATGGAATTGTGCTTTTAATTTGGGTTTCTGTTTGTTTGCTGTTGGTATATAGAGATGGGACTGTCTTCTGCACATTGATTTTATACCCAGAGACTTTGCCAAAGTCCTTTATCAGTGCAAGGAGGCTTTTGACAGATTCTCTTGGGTTTTTGAGGTATAGAATCATGTCGTCTGCAGAGTGATAACTTGACTTCTCTTTTCTTAGTTGGATACTATTGATCTCCTTCTCTTGTCTGATTGATCTAGCTAGGACTTCCAAAACTATGTTGAAAAGGAGGGATGAGAGTGGGCATCCTTGTCTTGTTCCATTTTTCAGGAGAAGTGGTTACAATTTCTGTATGTTTAGTGATGTGCTGGCTGTGGGTTTCTTGTAGATTGCTCTTATTATTTTGAGGTATGTTCCATTATGCCTAGATGTTTGAAGATTTTTATCAAGAAGGAGTGATGGATTTTATCAAAAGCTTTTTCTATGTCAAATGATATAATTGCATGGTGTTTGTTTTTACATCTGTTGATGTATTTAATACATTTGTGTCTTATGAATATTGAACCAGACTTGCATCCCAGGGATGAAGCCCATTTGGTTGTGGTGGATGATTTTTGATATGTGTTGTTGAATCCAGTTTGCTAGGCTCTTGTTGAGAATTTTAGCATCTAAGTTCATCAAGGATATTGACCTGTAACTCTCTTTCTTTGTTGGATCTTTACCTGGCTTGGGTATCGATGTGATGTTAGCTTCATAAAATGATTTGGGTAGAGTTCCATATTTCTTGATTGCTGGAATACTCTCAGTAGGATTAATATCAGTTCCTCCCTGTATGTTTTGTAGAATTCTGCTGGAAAGCCATCTGGCCTAGGGCTTTTTTTTTTTTTTTTTTAAGTAATTTTCTTATGACATCATCAATTTTATAGATTGTTATTGGTCTGTTTAAGGTCTCAATTTCTTCTTGTTTCAACTTGGAAAGGTTGTGTGATGTTAGAAAGTCCCCCATTTCCTTTAGGTTTTCAAGTTTGTTTCCATATATGTGTACATAGTAGTTTCTAATAATCTTTTGTATTTCTTCTGGTTTTAGGATTTTCTCTCTTTTTCTTGGTCATTGTAACTAGGGGACCATGAATACTGGTTATCCTTTCAAAGAACCAGCTTTTTTCATTGATTTTTTTGTATTACTTTTTGTCTTCTATGTCCCTAATTTGGGCTTTTATTTTTATTTATTTTTTATTTGGGCTTCTATGTCCCTAATTTGGGCTGGATTCTTCTGCTGAAGTTAGAGTTTTAGTGTTCTTGCCTTTCCAGCTCCCTTAGGTGACTTGTTAGGCTGTTAACTTGTGATCTTTCCAGTTTATCCATGTGTGTTTGTGGAGATATAAACTCCCTTCTTTGTACTGCTTTCATGTCATCCTAGACTTTTTGGTAAGAGGTTTCTTCATTTTTATTTGTTTCCAGGTATCTTTTAATCTCTGTTTTGATTTCCATGTTGACCCAAGAGTTGCTTAGCATCATGCTGTTCAGTGTCCATGTCTTTGTGGGTTTTTGGGGAGCTTTGTTGGTGTGGATATTTATTTTTATTCCAATGTGATCTGAGAAGGTGCATGGCTGAATTTCAACCTTGTGAAATTTGTTTCTGCTTGATTTATGGCCGAAGATGTGGTCATTCTTAGAATACCTTCCATGTGGTGATAAGTAGAATATATTTTCCATGTTTGTTGGGTGGAGTATTCTGTAAGTATTAATTAAGTCCATTTGGTCAAATTTCACATTTAGGTTCTGGATGCCCTTATTAATTTTTTTCCTTGATGTTCAGTCTAGGGTCATGCATGAGGTATTTAAGTCCCCAGCTATGAGTGTGTTAGAGTTAATATCTTTTTTAAGTTTACCTAGAAGCTGCTTTATGAATATTAGTACTCCTATGTTAGGTGCATATATGTTTAGGATGGATATTTCTTGTTGATGGATTCAACCTTTTATCATTATGTAGTGACCTTCCATATCTTTTTAAATTTTTGATAGCTTAAAGGGTATTTTGTCTGATACTAAGATTGCAAATCCTGCTTTCTTTTGTGTTCCATTTGCCTGAAATTCTGTTTCCCATTCTCTTATTTTGAGTCTGAGAGTGTTCTTTCTGGTGAAATGAGTTTCTTGGAGACAATATATTACTGCCTCATAATATTTTATCCATTTTACCATTCTATGCCTTTTCAGTGGTGCCTTTAGTCCATTCACATTCAGACTGATTATTGAAATGTGATAGTTTATCCCTGTCATGAGGTTTTTATAGAGCTTGTTGTTGTTGTTACTGTTTGTTTGTTGTCTTTCTTTTGATTTTGGGTTGATTTTTGTGTGTTTTCAATATTTTTATTGCATTCTTGTGAAGGGCGTTGTTCTTTTTTTCCTTTTTTCTGTGTTTAATACTTTCTTGAGTGTTTCTTGTAGTACAGGTTTGGAGGCAGCATACACTCTTAGGGTTTGGATGTCTGGGAAAGATTTTAATTCTCCATCGTTAATGAAGCTTAGCTTAACTGAGTGGGTAATTCTTGGTTAAAATTGTTTCTCTTTTAGAATGTTGAAGATTGGGCTACAAGCTTTCCTCTCCTGAAGTGTTTCTGTAAGATAATTCTGCTGCTATTCTAGATTGTCTTCCCTGGTAGGTAGTCTCACTCTTTTCTCTTGCTACCTTTAGAATTTTTTCTTTTATACTCACCTTGTGTAGGCAAATTACTATGTGTCTAGGAATTGGTCTACTCATTTGTTGTCTTGTAGGGGTTCTCTGAATCTTTTGTGTTTGAATGGTCTCATCACTGATGAGATGAGGGGAATTTTCTTAGATAATTTCATAGAATGCTTGTTCCAGGGTGGTCTCTGTCTCTCTTCCTGCCTCAGGAAGTCCAATTAATCTTAGGTTCAGCCTTTTGAAATAATTGCTCATTCTTTGAAGGGTTTTCTCTGTCTTTTTCAGCGTCTTTTCTATGTTTTTGACAGTTTGTGTTAGTTCCATATTTTGGTCCTCAAGCACTGAGATTCTTTCTTCTGCTTTGCTAATTCTGTTTCCCTAGTTTATCTGTTTGTTATTTATTTCATTCACTGTATTCTTTTTTAATGCTACCTCAGTTATTAACTCCTTCATTCTTTCCTCTTGCCTCTCCACACTTCTATTTATTCTCTCTATTAATGTCTTGATATCTGGGTTTGTGGTTTGAGACCAGTCATTCTGTGAACTCTTCATTGTTTGCATTCCAAAGTCTGTATTCTCAGTGTCTGACCCCCAGGGGTCTATGTGAGACCCACATTCTTATTTTGTTTTTTCTTCATTTATGTAGATTTTCCTCCCTCTTTCTCCCTCTCCCTATTCTTTAATTCTGTTGTTCAGGGATGAGGGGAGGTAGCTTTTACTTCTGTTTGCTTAAGCTCCTATTTTCCCTTATGCAGATCTTCTGGCTTTGTTCAATTCTGATGCTGGACTGTGATGGGAGACTACTTTTTGCAGTTTTAGATTTAATTGAGGAGGTAACTGTGATTCAGATTCTATCTACAGATCCCAGTATCCACTGACAGGTGTGTGGGCCTCCTGGAACCCACTCCCCACTACCTTACACTCTGTCCATGCAGTGGGGGTATCAGTTTGCTCCCTGAAAGCAAAATGAGGTAAGAAAAAGGAAAAAAAATGGGAAGAGGAAGAAGGGGAGATGAGAGGAAGGTAGAGAGAGAGGAGTAAGAGGGAAAATAGACACACCAACTCACAAATGAAAAGAGCCACAAACAAAGACAGAAAAGAGAGAGAGAAAAAAAAAACTAAAATATACAGACAATCATACAAACATAAAAACTGACCAAAAAAAAAAAAACCCTATTGATGTAATCTCTCTCAAAAATACCTGTACACATACAGGAAGTCTAAACAAAAGTAATTTAATAACAGAAATAAAGCAAGTATGAAAACCTTATCAAAAACTGAAAAAAGAGAAAAAATAAAACAAACAAAATAAAATGAGCAAAACAGACAAAAAAAAAACCCCAAAAAACCTCATTCTCAGTTGGTTCCTGTAAGTCCAATTTCCTTTCATCTCTCATTGCCAGCTCCTCCCCTCTTCTCTCAGGGTAGGCTATTAGGGTTGCTCTTAGCATGCGTCAGATGCCCTAGGCCTACTGCAGGAGGAGGGTGGATCAGATCTGAGCTCACCCAGTTTGCTGCTGTCAAGTGTCCCCTCAGATCTGAGGTGTCTGTGTCTGATCCAGTTTGGTGAGATTACCTCTAGGTCCGAAGTCGGAGACTGGGTGGAGTTGGGCAGGGCAATGCAGGTGTCTGCTTGATCTCAGGATGGAGGAAATGGCTGTGGTCAGTGTTTCCTTACTGGGAGTGGGCATTCTCTCCAGCTCTCTCCATCTTCTCTCTCTACTGATCGGATCAGGGCTCCAGCCACTTTGCTGTTGCAGGTGATGGTGTGGGTCAGGTGCCAGGAGATGCAAAACAGCTGAATTCAGCAAGCTCTTCTCAGGCTAGTAGCGAGAATGGCAGATAATCCTATGTGCCAGTGGCTCTAATCTCAGGACAGTGGAGAGTTGCAGTCACTTCTAGTGGAGAGCCCCTAGTGCATGAACCCAAGTCTCCCCTCAGACAGACTTTCACTCACCCACCAACACATGCTTACTCACACAGTGATTATTTATGGATGCTGGCTTTTGTGGAGACTCTCACAGTCTGACCTGTCCCCTTGTCATCTTGCTGGAAGTCTCCAGCAAGACTTTCTTCTACAGAAAATTTTTCTAAAAATTATCTAGATGTGGTGGTGCACACCTGTAGTCTCAGCTATTTAGGAGGCTGAGGTGGAATCTCTTGAGTTCAGAAGTTTGAGATTGCAGTGAGCCATGATTGCTCCACTGCACTCCAACCTGGGCAACAGAGCCAGACCCTGCCTCTTAAAATGAAAACAAAACAAAACAAAATTAAAAATTACATCAAAAATGAGAATGCAGAATATCAAGGTGGGGATAGAAAATCTCTTGCAAAGTTGATACCATATATCATTTCTACTCCTATGAAAGGCAAAGTAGGTTCCCCTAAATCCTTACTATTTTCAACATTGTATTTCATATAGCTTTTGTCAATCAGTTTTGGTACTTGAGATAGTGCTTAGTCAACATTCTAGATGTAGATAATGATAAAGTTAAAACATGATCTAATAAGAATTATGAGAATAGGCTAAAATTTTCCTTAAAATGAAATTCCAACCTTATAAATTATATTCACTAAAATAATTTAAATGCATGAATAATATATTTAATCCAATACATTGAAAAAGGAACATTCATTTACAAACAAAAAGAAGAGACAGAAGGACGAAATTAATGAATTAAAAAATTAGAAAATGAGACTGGGTGTGATAGCTCCTGTCGTAATCCCAACAGTTTGGGAGGCCAAAGCAGTGAGATCACTTGAGGTCAGGAATTTGAGTCTAGCCTTAGCAATATAGCAGGATACTGACTCTAAGAAAAATCTGAAAAATTAACTGTGTATGGTGGGGTGTGTTGTAGTCCCAGCTACTCAGGAAGCAGAGGTGGAAGGATGGCCTGAGCCCAGCAGGTCGAGGCTGCAGTGGCCATGAGCGTGCCACTGCACTCCACTCTGGGTGACAGAGTGAGACTCTGACTCCAAAAAAAGATGAATAAAATTATTAGAGATATGTATTTTAATAAAAATTCATTTATTTTATTAAAAAACACAACTCATAAGCTATTAACATCTTAAAATACAAATAAATGAATATATGACAACAAAATATAGTTGCAGAAACAGGGAAATTAAAATTTTACATTCAAACAATCCTGTGCAAATTAATGATTTGACCACTTATCAGAACTAAGAAGAAAAAATATTAAAATAAATGGAAAAGTATAAGATACATTGATAAAATGTCACCCTAGTCCAAAAATGCAAGGCAGACCTAGATGCTAACATAAGACCATTCTTAACATTATTAAGGAACTGATACTGTCCATGCTATTTAAACTGTTCCACAACAATTATGTATGATAACTTTCCATCCTATTATACTTTAACAGTGTAAATAAAATCTGATGATGAAAGCCAAAAATGAGGAAATACAACCATATTAAAACTTACCGCCTTTGGGAGGCTGAGGTGAGTGGATTGCCTGAGCCCGTGGGTTCGAGAACTGCCTGGGCAGCAAGACCTCATCTCTACAATAAATCAAAAAATCAGCCGGGCATGGTAGCACATGCCTGTAATTCCGGCTACTTGGAAGGCTGAGGCGGAAGGATCGCCAGAGCCCAGCAGGTTGAGGCTGTGGTGGCCGGGAGCAGCCACTGAACTCCAGTCTGGGCAACAGAGTGAGACTCCAACTCAAAAAAACCAAACCAAACCAAACAAAACAAAACAAACTTACAAATATTAATATAATTGTAATGCAGAATAATTTATCACATGTGCAAATAGCTATTGCTAGCCAGAAAAATAATAATTTGGCAAATATGATCCAGAGGTACATTAAGAGAATGAAATAGCATAACTAGCTATGCTAACTAGCTAACATTGACATTAAAAAACTTTGTAAATGGTGATGTGAAAAAAAGTGGAAATGGAAAATGGTATGACGTATGACATATTGTTAAAGACTAAAAAGGAATAGTAATATTCAGTTTTAGTCAAGAGGTGTGAAATGTAAACTTACGTACTTCTTGAAAACATTTTAGTATAATAGTATTTAGATTTGGGTTCTGAATATCTATTGATAAGCATTGATAAGAGAACTATATTGGTACAGCTATGTCATCTCTGGACTTTGAAAATAAAGATCCATGTTACTGTTATCTAAGTTATATATAAGAAAGTTGTTAGTACTTAAATATAAAATGCATTTTTTATAAAATTTTACTTTACCCAGGTGTCTATGTGTAACTAAGTAGAGGGAGGAGAAATATAGAGATAAATGGGGAGCAAGAGAGAAAACAAAATCAATTTATATTTGAAAGCATGTCCTCCATATCAGTGGTCACACTAGGTGACAGAACTTAGAGTGATTTTTATTTTTTAATTACTTTTTCTGTATTGTTTTAATTACCTACAATGAACATATATCAATTGTGTATTAAAAAGTCTATATGATGTAGTTAAGTTGTTTTTCCAAGAGGATCTTTGAATAGTCAGAAGGTATCTTTGCATCTTTGTCTTCTGTGCTTTTATAACTTTTATACCAAAGAACTCTGTAATTTGGGGGACTTCAATAAATATTCACTGATTATTCAAATCACACAAAGAATGACTCCAAATCAGGGAAGATTGTTAAGATTGCAAAAAACCTGAACTAGAATCAGAATGATTCTACATATTAGCCAAGTATTCTTTCCAAATCAGAACTGACCTATGAAAAATGACATACAAAGTAAAATGAATAATATTAAAATGAATACATCAATCACTTACATAGAAATATAGATGAAAATACTTAGAGATAATAGCAGGCAAATTGAATCTACAATTATGTTTTAAAAGTGCTATGGAATAGGTATATATAGAGGTCTGAAGGATCATATCTGAATGTTAGATCTCAATACACACACGTACACACACGTGCACACACACACTTTTTAAAAAAGTTTAAGTCTCCTAAAAACTTTATTTTTGTAAAATATATACAGTTAAACTAAAAAACTACTATTTATGTTGTTTATTTAGTACATGCAAAAATGACTATTATAATCTTCACATCTTCAAATAGCATATGGGTTTAGAAAATAAAACAAAGTTTATTATCTATGATGAGAAAATTGTCTCTATTTTCTTTCATACTGATTTTTTCTTTTGAAGCATGTCATTTCAAATCAGTTTTTAGTTTTTAACAATGAGTCTCATTCCATATATAGAAAAAAACATTTTTATATTTCTTTAATGCAAATTTATTTACAATTATAAACATATTTTCAACTTTTTGGTATTCAATTTAAAAGCATTCACAATGTTTATTTTATGAATACTTGTCCCAAATTTAAATTTAAATTTAGGCTAGGCATGGTGGCTCAGCCTGTAATCCCAGCACTTTGGGGGGCTGAGGCGAGAGGATTGACTGAGCCCAGGGGTTCGAGACCAGCCTGGGTAACTTGGTGAGACTTCATCTCTACTGTAAATCAAAAAAGAAGCCAAGCATGGTGGTGCATGCCTGTAGTTACAGCTACTTGGAAGACTGAGGTGGAAGGAGAGCCTGAGCCCAGCAGGTCGAGGCTTCGGTGGCCATGAGCATGCCACTGCACTCCACTCTGGGCGACAGAGTGAGACTCCAACACAATAAATAAATAAATAACTTTATATGATTTTAAGTTTATTTGCTAGTAATTTTTCTTATTGCTTAAAACATATACAACCTCTGAAGTGGAAGTAAAGAAGCAACTTAATGTCATTAGGCATGTTAAAATTATTCATAGAAGTAGAAGTAGCTAGGACACATATTGATTGAAAGAAAAAGATGAAGAAGGGTGGCTTTAAGAAAATATTTTCTAATTTTGAATTGTTAGAGGTTCAGATGGTTGTCTGAAGAAGGCTATGGGGAGCCTGGTTGGGAAAAAGCAGGTATGCAAATTCTGCTAAATAAAATGCTGTGGACCCTCTAACGACAACTAAGAAAATCACCTAGGGGATGAAGCTCAGATGCAGATTAGTTTTGCTTTCCTGTTTCTTACATTTCATTCAATTTTAAAAATTTTTTCTTGTATTTTATTTGTAACATTTTTATACTATAAAAATTGTACTTTTCACCTAGATTCACTATTTTGCTTGATTTCTGTCTTTCTCATTTTATATGTGTGTGTGTGTGTGTGTGTGTGTGTGTGTGTGTGTGTGTGTGTGCGCGCATGCACATGCTAGTGTGTGTTTACCCATGACGGAAAAATATACATATATATAATTATTTTTATTCAACTAGGTGAGACTAAATGCAGCTATCATGACCTTTATCCCTAATACCTCTAGTATTTGTCTTCTAAGAGAAAGAAAATTGTTTTTGCATAACTACTATACAGATTCAAATCAGCAAAATTTAAACATACTACAAGATACTGCCCACTCAATGGTTTATAATAATTTAATCAATTGCCCCAATAGTATCTTTAAAATATTTTATTTCTCCATTTCAGGATCCAATCAGGAATTGAGTATTGCATTTACTTGTCATGTTCTCTCTTATCTCTGCTAATTTGGAAGACTTCTTCAAACTTTTTTTTTATGGTGTTAACATTTTTAGAGAATTCAGGGCTGATGCTTTGTAAATTGCTCTCAATTTTGATTTGTCTGATCATTTCCTCATTATTAGATTGAGTTCCTATTTTTTTTTAGCACATGTATCCTCCTCATGGCATCACATCAGGAGGCACAGGATGTCAATTTGTTCTAATATTGGTTTGAATACTGATTAACTTTGACCACTTGGTTCATGTCATATCCACAAGATTTCCTCTGTAGTACTAGAACCTCTTCCTGTCTTTTGTAAATAGTAAGTAATCCATAGAGAAGATCCTTAAATTATATATTCTTTATTCTAGAGGCATGGTTGATTTTGGAACTAGTAAGCACCAAGTGCAAAATCCTAGCAAGAACTAAGGCAAAGAGTTCTCTGAAAAATTGTAACATCTATTGTTTCCATTGGAATAGATAATTCCTTGGAATATATAATATCAACATAAGCATATAAGAAAATACAAAATACAGGGGAATTTTGCACAAAATATGTGACAGGAACACATACCAAATGCTATGGATTGAAAAAGTTCTGAGGTGATTCTTCGAGAAAGGACTCTGTGAGTTCTGAAAAAATATAATGGAGGTGTAGTACTGAGCTTTTTAGTTAGCATAATAAATGCACTTCTATCTTCTTAGAGAGGTAAAACATCAACAAGAAAAAAGAAGCAAATTTGGTTTATTCAGATATTAAAAACATTTGAAAAGTCTCTGTGAAAGAAGCTATTAAAAATGTGTCATTGAAAAGGGAATTGAAAAACTATAAATATTTGCGTTTCTCTTCACATTTGCTTCAAGAGCCAAAAAAAATCTACAGAAGGAATAAAAGAATAATTAGCTAGTTTTAAGAACTATAGTGGTAACAGTGGGGCATATACAGGGGGATAACTAAATAAGTAAATACATTAACACGAGCCTGCTTTGTTGAAAAGGGGAATTACAAATATAAAAGAGGAAGAAAATTGGAATAAACCATGTGACACTGAAGTTTTGGATTGAAGTAGCATACAGAGAGCAGTTTATAAATACCATTACCCACTACAGGAAACTATAGTTAATTGGATAAATGATTCTAGATAAACCTTATGCATTTCCTGATTCTGACCCCCCAGATGGGATCATCTAGTTGCAGAAAACAAGTTCAGGGCTCCCACTGATTCTATGAAGTGTAAACTTATTTCATTATATATCACAATGTAATAATAATAGAGATAAAGTATCCAATAAATGCAATGCACTTGAATCATCCTGAAACCTTCCCCACCCCCCACCACCCAGCTTGTGAAAAATTTATCTTTCACGAAGCCGGTCCCTGACCAGAAAGGTTGGGGACCACTGTGCTAGAGAAATGATGGAGATATATCAAAAGAATACAGTGTGAAGGTGCTCCCACTGGCAGACTCCAGGACAATCTGAATATTGACATCAATAATTATGACATCATAGCATAGCCCACTAAATTAAAAAACCATGAAACCATTCCCATACAAATTAATAAAAGAATAATTTTTAAAAATGATGATAAAATGGGATATGTACATAGATTCAATTATTAAAATACTTTATGATTAAAAAAGAAAGAAATGAACCAGAAAGTTTACAGTGGAGAAATCTGGTGGACACTTTAATCAAATGATCAAGATGAACATCATCAATAGTGGAACAAATTATAATTGCATACCATATTATTAAATTCAGCAGAAGAACATAACATTATTTTCAAGATACTGCTGCCAAAGGTGCATGACCTAAATTAAATCATGAGATATCATCAAACAAATCCAAATTGAGAGAAAAACTACAATATATACTGGTTTGTACTCTTCAAAAGTGCCAAGATTGTGAAACTATTCTAGAGTGAGGGAGACTAAAGGAATATGATAACTAAAGTCAATGTTTATATTCTGAACTGGACCCTGTGTTATGAAGGACATCATTTGGACATTTGGTACAATTTGAATGGAGTCTAATGATTATCTGGTAGTGTTATGTCTATTTTTATTTTCCAAGTTTGATAGGTATCCTGTGTTTAAATATTTTTGTTTAAATGAATCAGGGAAAAAGTTATTTGCATTGTACTTGCAAATTTCTTTTAAGCTTTAGATTGTTTCAAAAATTTAAAAAAGCACGAGACATAGCTCTGAATAGATCCTATTTTCCTTATTTTCATATTTTTGGCAAATTACCGCAATCACTTTTACTACTTATTTTGTTTCAATATGAAAAAAAAATAAGAGGACAAACATTCACTTTAAGGATGCAAAAAATAAAGACTGGGCACGGTGGTTCATGCCTGTATTCTCAGCACTTTGGGAGGCTGAGGCAAGAGGATTATTTGAGGCTAGGAGCTTGAGACCAGCCTAGGAAATATAGAAAGATCTATCTCTACAACAACAACAACAAAATTAGCTAGGTGTGGTGGCATGTGCCTGTAGTCCCAACTACTTGAGAGGCTGAAGAAAAAAAAAAAATTGCCTGAACCCAGACTTCAAGGCTGCAGTGAGCTACGATTGTGCCACTACACTCTGACCTGTACAGCAGAGCAAGATCCCAACTCAAAAATGATAAAAGAGAAAACAGTGCAAAAAAGTCTCAGATAGGAGTGAAGTTTGAAAAATATGCAATGTATAGTTTGAAAATTAAAATAAGCATAAAATTTTTGTTTATGTCAGACTGAGGGATGCATAAAAGTTGCCTCAAGAGTATTACTTGATAAAAATATAACTCAGAAGAAACTTCCAGACACATATTAAGAAAGGAGTAAAAGATGTTTTTTAAATGGAGAATTTGTGAGCTATCATTATAAAAAAAGTATACAGAATAAAGTAAATTAAATCATTTTGGTTGCCTTTCCTCTGTCTGTCTTTTTAGTTATTCTTGTTATAATAAATTCTAATTTTGATGATACACTGTTGAAAAATAGAACTACTATTTGATCCAGCAATCTCAGTACTAAGTATATACCCAAAGAAAAAAATGCCATTATGTAACAAAGATATGTACACTTGTAAATACGTGAACTTACACTCGGATACTTATTGCAGCACTCTTCACAATAGAAAAGGTGTAATCATCCTAAGTGTCCATCAGTGGAGGATTGGCTAAAGAAAATGCAGCACACACACACACACACACACACACACACACACACACACACACCATGGAATACTACACAGACAGAAAAAAGGATAATTTATGTCCTTTTGAAACAAAATGAATGAAATGGAGACTACTATCCTAAGTTAAATAACAGAAACAGAAAGTCAAATATCATATGTTCTCACTTATAAGTGGGAGCTAAACAATGGATACACATTGACATACATTTATGGTCTTATGGATGTTGAACCAGCCCTACATCCTGGGGATGAAGCCTACTTGTTCAGCATCATGCTGTTAAGTCTTTGTGGGTTTGGGGAAAATTTTGTTGGTGTTGATATTTATTTTTTATTCCACTGTGGTCTGAAAAGGTGCATGTCAATGTCTCAAGCTTATGGAAGTTGTTTATGCTTGATTTATGGCCAAGGATGTCATCTATTTTCTAGTATATTCCAAGTGGTGATAAGTATAACATATATTCTGTGGTTGTTGAATGTAATAATCTGTAGGTATCTATTAATTCCATTTGGTTGCATGTCAAGTTTAGTTTCTGGATCTCTTTGTTGATTTCTTGCCTCAATGATCTATCTAGGGCTGTGAGTGGAGTATTCAAATTATCTGCTATAATAATGTTAAAGTCAATATCTTTTTTTAGTATACTTTGCAATTTCTTTATAAATGCTGGTGCTTCTGTGTTGGGTGCTTATATGTTTAGGATGGATGTTTCTTGTTGATGGATTGAACATTTTGTCATTATGTAGTGTCCTTTTATATGTTTTATCAAAAAATTTTTGATAGCTTAAAGGTTGTTTTGTCTGATATTAAAATCATGACTCCTGCCTTCTTTTGTGATCCATTTGCCTGGACACTCCTTTTCCATCCTTTAAATTTGAGTCTGTGTACATCCCTTGTGATGAGATAAGATTCTTGGATGTAGCAAATAATTGGGTCATGATTTCTTATCAAGTTTGCATTCCGTATCTTTTCAGTGGTGCATTTAGTCTATTCACATTCAGGCTGATTTTTGAAATATGACTGCTTATCCCTGTCATAAGGTTCTTAAAAAGTTTTTTCTGTGTTTGCTTGTTTCTTTTGGCTTTGGGGTTGATGTATGTGTGTGTTTTTAAGTTTGTTGTGGCAATGCATTCTCTGTTGATTCTGTGCTCTGCTCTTCTCTTGGAAAGTGTGTGTTCAGTCTTTTTTTTCTTTCTTCTGTGCTTAATACCTCTTTAAGTGTCTCCTGTAGAGCTGGTCTGGAAGCGGCATGATCTCTTAGGGATTCGATGTCTGGGAAGGATTTTAATTCTCCATCACTGATGTAGCTGAACTTGGCTGGGTAGGAAATTTTTGGTTGAAATTGTTTATCTTTTAAGTCTCTGAATATTTGACTCCAGTTTCTTCTTGCTTGTAGTTTTTCTGCAGATAGGACTGCTGCTATTCTGATGGGTTTTCCCCAGTAAACATTTTTGACCTTTCTCTCTTGCTGCCTTTAGGAATTTTTCTTTTGTGCTTACTTTGTGTAGGCAAATTACTATGTGTGTAAGGGTTGGTCTTCTTATTTGATGTCTTGTGGGGGTTCTCTGTATTGCTTGGTTTGACTGATCACATTTCTGGTGAGATGGAAAAAGTTTTCTTGGATTACCTCTTGGAATACTTGTTCCGAGGTGTTTTCCATTTCCCTTTCTTCTTATGTAATACCAATCAAGTGTAGATTTGGCCTCTTGATATAACTGCACATCTCTTGTTGGCTTTATTGTTTCTTTCTGAGTTTCTTTTTATGTTTTTTGAGATTGGGTTAATTCCTTGTTTTGGCCTTCAAGATCTGAGATTCTTTCTTCAACTAGATTAATTCTGCTTTCCATGCTTGTCATCTTATTTATTTCCTGGATGAAATTTTTTATTGCCAAAATTCCTGTTAGACAATTTCTTGTAGAACATTTTACTAGATCTAGCTATTAATAAGTATCTCTTCACTACTACTTTTAATGTGAGTGCATTGAAAATGATAAATTGTATACCAGTATATTGTATTATTCTTTTGAATTTTGAAATAAAATTAATATTAAAACAATAAAACATTACTGAGTCACATATTAAGTATTTATAGTATAGGTTTAATCACACTCATAGAGAATTAATAATTTTATTTTTATTGGTTTTATAAAAAACAAGAATTGTTCTAAAAATCAAGGACAAGCTACAAGAAAGAAAGGGCTTCTCTCTATAGTATTACAATTGAAAACCACAACAAGAATTTCTTTTGCTGCTTACAGCTGATGGAATTCTTTTCTTAACACACACACACACACACACACACACACACACACACACACACACACACAGACTTTAGTGTGTTATTGCATACATTTATGCAGTAACTCATATTCAAAACTTTCTGGCATCTTCAAAATCTTAGACTCATAATTCCTTCTGGCAGAGACACAATAATAATATCTTCCAAAATAATCCCTGAAGGAAATTATAATAATAGCCAATTCTGGGACTAGATAATCTGAAATTATCAGATTTCTGCCAGTATTAATGTATGAGTCAAAAGTTCTCCAGTTCAATTAATAGGATGTGTATATGTGTATGTCTATATCTATCTATCCATCCATCCATTCAGAAAGAGAAAAAGAAAGAGAGAGGGAGATGATTTTAGAAATTGGCTCACATAATTGTGGAGGTTGACAAGTCTGAAATCTGCAGAATAAGCTTGCAGGCTTGAGATCCAAAAAAGAGTTGGTAGTCTGCTAGTAGAATTTCCTCTGTATCTATGTCCTAATCTCTTCTTGCAAAAACACAAGTCATAGTTGATTAGAACACATATTAATGTTATCATATTAATGACTTTTTCTGTTTTTTTTTTCTTTTATTTCAAAGATGTGGAGTACACAGTATTAGGTACATAAGTGGTCATTGTACAGGTAAAGTGTGGGTACCCTTATTGATGTTATGTGCCTCTCCCCCCTGGCAGTGTCCCACAGCTGCCAATTCCTTTCTTATAGGATCATAATAATAATGTTCAGGGTCCACTTATGAGTGAATACATGTAGTACTCAGATCTTTATTTCTGTGATAAATCACTTAGTATTATAGACCCTAATTCCATCCCTGTTGCTGCAAAATTAGTAATTTTGTTTTTCTTTATGGCTGCATAATATTCCATTGCGTAAATGCACCACATTTTCTTTATCCAGTCCAATTTCAATGGGCAGCACAATTGACTCCATGTTTTTATTACTGTGAATAATGCTGCAATGAACATGTGTGTGCAGATATTTACATATATATACAGTGATATGAGTTACTCCAGGTATTGTCCCAGAAGGGGGATTGTTGGGAACTTAATGACTTTTTAAAATAGCTTATCTCCAAATACAAGGGGGGGGGCAAAAAACCGGAATCATGTTTTGGTGGTGGGCAGTACCCTTTTAGTACAGCATTCCCCCACTAGGTTAGTGTTTTAGGAATCCATCAGCATCAGTATACTAGCTACCATTGTTGTGAGAGGATGCATTCAACTTCAGTGATTTTTTTTAATAGATTCAACGCATTTGCCGTTTTCATGAGTGATTTCCAAGTACACCTGTTCACACAGCACTGAGTATACAGCAGTTTTTTTGTTTGTTTTTTTTTTTTACCAAAAGCAGCATGACCCTTATGCCCCACCTTCCTTATTCACCTGATCTTGCCCCGAGTGACTATTTTTTGTTTCCCCAGACGATGAAACTTCTCAAAGAAAAACGTTTTGCAGATGTAGAAAAGGTGAAACAAAAAAATGTCAGCAGCGCTAAAAGACATCAAAATTGACGAGTTCAAAAACTGTGTTGAGCAGTGGAAAAAGCATCTTGATAGATGTATTGCATCATATGGAGAGTACTTTGAAGGTGGTTAAAATTTAACAATGTAAGAATAAATATACATTTTTAAATAAATTCTGAGGTTTTTTTGTGTCACCATCATGTATGTCTAGGTTTATTTATTGGCTTCTTATCCTGTTCCATTAGTCTGTTTGTTTTTATGCCAGTACCATACTGTTTTGATTACTATAGCTTTGCAATATTGTTTGAAATGAGGAAGTGTGATGTCTCTAATGTTATTTATTTTTGTTGAAATTTCTTTGGTTATTTGTGTTTTTGTGGTTCTATGAAAATGTTAGGATTCTTTTTTTCTATTTGTGTGTAAAATACCATTGGGAATTTGCAAGACATTGTATTGAGTCTGTGCATTATTTTGGGTAGTGTGAACATTTTAACAATATTAATTCTTTCAATCCATGAATATGTCTGTGTATATATGTTTACTACCTTGTTTAAATTTATTCCTAAGTGTTTTTTATGCTATTTTAAATGGGATTGTGTTCTTAATTTTTTGTTGGGATATTTTATTGTTAGTTTGCAAAAACACTAATGATTTTTGCAAGTTTGTTTGGTATCCCTCACCTCTACTGAATTGGTTAATTAATTAAAATCATTTTTTGGCATAGTTTTTAGGGGTTTCAAATATAAGATCCTGTCATCTGTAAACAGAGATATTTTAACTTCTTGTTTTCCAATATGGATGCATTCTATTTCTTTTTCTTGCCTAATTGTCCTTGTCAGTAATTCCAGTACAATCTTGAATAAAAGTAGTGAAAGTGAGTAACCTTGTCTTGTTATTGAATTTTGAGAAAATCCACTGTTGATTATGATGTTAGCTGTGCACTTGCCATATATGATCTTTATTATGCAGAGATACAATTCTTCTATACCTAGTTTGTTGAGTGTTTATATCATTAAATGATGTTGAATTTTGTCAAATACCTTTTCTGCATTAACTGAGATGATCATATGTTTTTTTATTCTCTGTTGTCTTAGTGTAGTCTACCATATATATTGATTTGCATATATTGAACCATCTTGCGTTTCAGAAATAAATCTCACTTGATCATGGTATGAGCCTTTTACTTTGTTGTTGAATTTTGTTTAACAGTATATGCTCTTGATGATATTTGCATCTATATTCATCTGGAATATTGGCTTGTAATTTTATTTTCTTGTAGCGTCTTTACCTAGCTTTGATATGAGAGTAATTCTGGCCTCATAAAATGTGTTTGTAGGTGTTTCTTGGTCTTCAATTAAAAAAAAAAAAGTTTGAGAAGAACTTGAATTAATTCTTTAAATGCTTGATTGAATTAATTTATAAGCCATATGGTCCTGGGCTTTTCTTGGTTGGGAGGTGCTTGATTACTGAGTTAATCCCCTTATTCACTCTTAGAACTGATTTTACTACATCTTATAGATTTGATATGCTGTATTTTCATTTTTGTTAGTCTCGAAATATTTTCAAATTTCCTCTTTATGTTCTTATTTGACCCATTGGTTGCTTTGAAACATGTTGTTTCATTTCCACATATTTTTGGTTTTTACAAAATTTATCTTATTTTTGATTTCTGTTTTTATAACATGGTAACTGAAAAACATTCATGAAATGATTTCAACATTCTTAAATTTTTTAAGACTTGTTTTGTGGCTCAATACATGATCTATCCTGAAGAACAGTCCATATATGCTTGGTAAAATTTGTATGCTGCTGCTGTTAGATGAAATGCTCCAAGTATGTCTGCTAAGTCTCTTTTGCTTGTACATTTGAGTTAGCAAACACTTCTTCCAGTCTTTACACACTATCTTAGGCAGGTAATGACCCTCTCCTGTGGAGTCTCTGTGCTGATTGGATTACCTTCAGGACTGTGGCCAAGTGGGCTTGGAGATGGGCCATGTGGCTGCTTCTGTGTCCATAGTGTTTGCAGTTAGCGAGCCTATTACCAGGAATTCCACTAGGCCTATTCTATCTGTCCTTACTTAAGTGGACTTAGACTGACTCAAAGATCTTGATCATTAGGTATGGCACTGAGACAAGTTATACAAAATATGGGTCTGTTATCAGGTGGCAAATAGGTATGGCTTCTTCTGGGTCCCTAAGAGGGCTTACACTGAATCACTTTGTAAGTCCCCATTCAGGTAGCACTGATTCTAGATTGTGTCTTAAAGAGGTTTGAATTGAGTCAAGGGCTACTTCAAGGTCTACAGTCAAGATTGAGGTCTGCAAGCCTTCCTCTGAGGTAACTGGTAAATGTTTTTCTCAGTTTGCCCCTGGGAAAGCAGGGCTACTCTGAGACCATAACAGATCTGACCTGGAGTCAATTTGCTTCAAGATCAGTGAGCTTCCCTACAGGGGAAAAGATGGGTAGGGGAAGGACTGTGCATCATGGTCAGGACTGTTCTCAAACCACAGTCTCAAGAGGATGATCCAAGTTACAGAGTCATTTCAGGATTGGCTAAGAGATCAAGGTCAGTTGGCTTTGCTGTGGTGACATAGACAAGCGTGAATACCTCCAGGCAGATCAGCTCTCAGACTACAGAGCTAAGAGGGGGCTTGGGCCAAGTTTGAAGTACATTTCAGAATCTTCTGTGGGACTGAAATCAGCAAGCCTGCCCCAGTTACACTACTGTGTGTATCTCCTCCTAAGCCCCTTTGGAGACAGTTTTGGTACCAGGACCAAGGTGAAATACTGTAGACAAGTCCACAGGGGAATGCTAATATTTCCAGGTCTACAGCCAGAAACATGGCTGGTGAGTCTAGCACCTAAGCATGAGTCTGTCCTCTTAGAATGACCCTCCTAGAACTTATCCTCCACCAAAATTTCACAGCCTCCTACCCGAATCCCAAGACTTCCACAAAGGCACATTTGTCCATGGATGGCTACTCAAAATTATTGTTGCTGTGACAGAATATGGATGAAGGACCCACTATTCTGCCATCTTGCTGGTATCACTCCTCTCATTTTATGTTTTTTTTTCTCCCTATCCACTGACTTTTGAATAGTACAATAAAGCATGTAAATATTTACCTAAGACAGCCTTCCATAGCTGATATTTTATTTACGGCTTTGCATTTGATTAAATTTTTTCTGTGATTTTCTTTTTTCTCCATGTGTTTTGTTAGCTTTGATATCAATATTATGTGAGCTTTAAAATATATGTTTGGATGATTTTCATCTCTGTGTTCTGAAACTGCATTAGTTTCCTTGGGCTTTCATGACAATATACCAAAGACTAGGTGTCTGAAACAAAAGAAATTTACTTTTCACAGTTTTAGAGGATAGAAATCTAAGATCAAGGTGTCCACAGGTTTAGTTTTTCCTTGACTTATCGGTGACTACCTTCTTGACGTGTTGTCACATGATCATTCTCTTTGCCCAAACGCAAGCAAATGTTTGTTTCTCTGAGTATGCAAATTTCCTCTTTAGTAAGCATATTGGTCAAATTGGATTAGAGGTCACCATAATGACCTCAGTTTGGTTTTATTACATCTTTAAAGACCCTATTTAGAAATACTGTCACATTCTAAGATACTGAGTGTTAGGGTTTCAACATCTGAATTTTTAGTAGATACAATTCAGGCCATAACTGAAATTTTGAAAATAATAAAAAGCAATTATGTCATTTTATATTTCTGAGAAAACCAAGTACTTAATCCAAATCTCTTATTTTATTTTATGGCATTGAATAAATTATTTTCTTGCATTATATTTTCTTCCTCTGTGTCTGTGTTTATTTCTTCATTTATATTTTTAAAGTTATATGTTTGTGCCTTCCTCTTTTCTCAATATTTTATGAGTTAATGAAGTATCTATCAGATATCTATTTATCTTTGAAGACATGATTACTTGATTTACTTATCAGTTCTACTTTTTTAAAAAAATCATCTTTATTTTCATTGTGCTCAATGTTCTGATTGAAAGGTGTGATAATCTGTGGTTCCTGAGTTTATTCTGAAGTCATATGAGGAGTAAATTAACTTTTTGCAAGTTGGAGGATTGAAGCATTGTTGGTAATTGAAGAACTAAGTTTTCTTTATTTTTATTTATTTATTTTTATTATAAAGATGTGGCGTACAATTCAGGGTTAAGCATACAAACTTAGGATACCTGATTATGCAGGTATCCTTGTTGATGAGGTATGTCCCTCCCTCCCTAGAAGTTTCCCTCAACTGCCAAGAACTAAGTTTTCAGTTAAATAATCTTGAGAATAGATTCTGAACATATATGATTTAGGCCAAGTTACTTAAACTCTCATACCTCAGTTTACATGAAAAAGAAGAGCAACAGTAGCTATCAATGTGGTTTATGAAAGAACTAAATATTATGCCTTAGTAGTCAAAAGAGAAGGTTCTACAATTAGTCGTTGATCTTAAATTATCAATCCACTTACTCTTTGTGACTGTGTTTAAATGATTTATCTTCTCTCTAACTGAGTTTGTTTGCTTTTATGTTATTGAATTATTGGAGTTATTTAAATTTTCTGAATGTAAACCTCTTATCATATATGTAATTTATACATACTTTCATTCCCTGGGTTGATTGCTTACTCTGTTGATAGTATTCTTTGATGCAAAAATTATTTAATTTTGTTGTAGTCTAATATATTTACTTTTTTCTCTTGTTGACTAGGCTTTTGATGCTACATTCAAGAAAAACTGCCAAATACAATGTTATGAATTATGTTCCTATATGTACATCTAAAGGTTTATAGTTTTAGTGTTTACATTCAGGTTTTTTATTCACTTTGTGTTAATTTTTATATGTAATGTAAGATAAGGGCCCACCTTCATTGTTTTATATGTAAATATTCAGCTTTTCCAGCAAAATTTATTGAAAACACTCTCTTTTAACCCATTTAAATGTTTTGGCATTTTTGTCAAATATTATTTTACCATTATGTAATGTTTTGTTTTGTTTTTTTCCCTGAGATCTCTATTCTATTCCAATAGTTTATATATTTGCTTTTATGTCAATATCATCATGTTTTGATTGCTGTGGTTTCATAGTAAGTTTGCTACCAGAATATATGAGAACTCCAATTTTGTTCTTCCTTTACAGATTATTTTGACTCTTTGGTATTCCTTGAAATTGCATATTAATTTTAGGATACATCTTTCTATTTCTGCAGAAACATATTACATTGAATCTATAAATTGAAAGGCTTGAGGGGTCATGGCTTTTGGGTGCTAGATGCAGGGTTTCCCTCAGACTGTGTGCCACACATCCCAGTGTCCATCCTAGCATGCAGGTGACCAGGCCCACCTACATGTGTTTGATGTGTAGCTACCCTGTCCATGGTCTGTGCACCACTTATCCGGTTTCCTGGCTCTTTATCAGTGCCAAGAAAGTAGAAGTGCTTCCTGACCATTCTGTCAGGAGCTCTGTGACCACTCACATTTTATTCCTATCAACTCACTACACCAACTCTGCCCTGTTACAGGAGGGGTTTCAGACTCAACTCTACCGTTCTGTGGGTCTGAGGGGTTACCACAGGACTGCAGACTACTTGTGTCCTGGAGTGGGAAAGTTGTGTAAACATTTAAAAATTAAAAACAAAAACACTAACCAAAATGTATTGTAGCATCTTAACAATATTAAGTCTTGCAATCCATGAATATAAGATACCTTTTCATTTATTTTTGTCTTCAACAATATTTTTTGGTTTCAATGTACACATTTTTAACCATTTTCTTAGAAGTTTATACCTAGGTATTTTTATTATTTTTGATGCTATTGTAAATTGAAGTGTTGTTTTGATTTCCTTTTCAGAATTTTCATGGCTAATATATAGAATAGCAACTAATATTTGGGAATTTTTTTTATTTTGCAACTTTGCTAAATTTATTAGTTCTAAGTGTTCCCTTTTTAGAATCTTTAGGGTTATCTGCATATAAGATCATGGAATCTTCAAATAGAAATAATTGTACTTCTTTCTTTACAATTTGAATGCCTTGTACTTATTTATATTTTATTTCTTTTCCTTTCTTAATTACCTGGCTAGGAATTTCAGTGCTTTTTTGAATAGAAGTGGCAAAATGAGCATCCTTGTTTTGTTAATATATATTTTATTTTAATGTTTTCTTTAAGGAGTCTTCACAATTATTCTAGCAATCAAATATGCACACATGAATAGTTGTATGAGTATAATAGATACAATTTATAAGTGACTTTTTAAAGATATTGATTTTTAATAACAGGTGGTCTATAGAATTTAGATGTCAACCACACACAATTGACATTATTTTTGTAATGATCAAGGATTAGGTTTTCTTTAAGTTAGATTTGTTAGCAGAGTCTATAATACAAACATTTGCTCTATAAAAATATATAAAATTTATTCTTAACTATTTATAATACTGGGTTGCATATTTAATTTGCAGGTAATTTGGCATATATACTGCACAATTTAGGTTTTAAAGGGCATAGGAACTGCATTGTATCTCTCATATGCATTTTAAGAGATAAGCTTTAGCATGAGTCCAACGCCACTTCTTTGGAACAAAAAGATAAATTATCAAACGAATATAAACACTTCCTAAAAACAGTTATATTTAAGACATTAGTATAATATATTACACATATAGTTGTGTTCTATGTTTAACATTGTTATAATTGAGTATTATATGATGATAGTCTCAAAAATCAAAAATTAACATGGGTACTATGCTAATAAAAATCAATAACTTTGTACACCGTAAAAAGAAAGCTTTATTTGCATTTTGCAATGATATTTATAATTTTAATACTTCCAAATATAAACATAATTATTGTCATCTAATATATATGCATTTGTGTGTATTTCTACATCAAGGTCTATTGTGCTATTTAAAGTTCAAGGGCATGCAATGCATTTGTTTCATTAGCACTGTAATTACACCTAACAGAGTAATATTCACTAATATTTGCTTGATAATATATTTGCCAATAAACCAGTTATTAAGGGACTTAAATTTATTAATGTTCTTATTTTATAATCAAAATAAATTATAATATAGGGCAATCAAGATTCTCTCACAGTATTTCTCTTTTCCCCCATCTAATTTACCAAGTTAAGGAACTAAAATTAAAGCTTGTTAAAAGGTCATCAAGAATGAAAAGGACATGACAGATTGGAGTTCAGGGCGACTCAAAATTTCAGCTCAGTTGTCAAATAAAGTCTAATTAATTTCAAAATTCTTAGCTTTTCAGCTTCCTGAATGATAGGCAAGAGCTGTCTTGATCTGAGGTGATAGAAGCACAGCACTGTCACTGCTTTGTTGCCAGAAAAATTGCTTGGAGTTGGCTTCTGTAGGTGAATTTCTGTATGCTATGTTTAAGTTAATAAAGATGCTGTTTAACAGTTTTTGTCCAATAAGAAATCTCTCACGTAATTAGGGCTTTGGGTATCTTCACATTAGCATATTTCACTTTTTGAAATGGTAATACTTTCCCAAATTTCAAATTTCATTTGTAATAGAAAGAAACGTAATTAAGGACCTATCACAAGTATATTGTCTAATGCTATTCTTTCTAACTTAGCCTAAACTAAATATCTTTTTAGACTGCAACTCCATATGGAACCCTACAATATATTTTCTTTGTGTATATGTAAAATCAAAATTACATATAAATATAGATACATATTATATATATGTGTGTGTGTGTGTGTGTGTGTGTGTGTGTGTGTGTGTGTGTGTGTATACACACGCACATACACACATCTTCATATGTTATTTTGGTTTCCGTAAAGAACTCATTTACCGCAGTCCTTCATTGAAGACTACTACATGATAAACTGTTCTCATATATTACACTCATCTATACCTATATTGATTACTGTAGGAATATTGTCTTGGTCTGTTTTGTTTCTATAACAAAATAACTGAGACTGGGTAATTTATCAAAAAACAAAACAAAAACCCAGAGATTTATTTTCTCACTGATCTGGAGACTGGGAAGTCCAAGCTCAAGGCATTGACAGGCTTGACTTTTAGTGAAGAAAGTCTGTTACTTATTGAAGATGCTATCTAGGTGTTTCCACATGGCAGAAGAAATTGAAAGACAAAAAGGGGGTAAATAATGTGCCCTCATATAGTGGAAGAGCAGAAGAGAGTGAACACATTCCTGCAAACAGTTTTTATAAGAGCCTTAATCCCATTCATGAGGGATTCACCCTCATGATTTAATCAATTCCTAAAGGTCTGACCTCTTAATACTATCATGTTGGTAATTACATTTAAAATTAAAAATTTTGAGATATAAATTCAGAACATAACAGATGCTTCCCCCTTTCTTTAATAACTATTTATGTATTAAGTAGTAAAAATAAAACTCAGATTATAAGATGTTTACAGAGAATTAAAAAATTCAGATCATTTATCTGACAAGAGATTGTTGTCCATGTTATGCAGAGAACTCATACAACTCAACAATGAGAAGCGAAAAAGCCTGATTTAATGTAGACAAAAACATGAATAAATACTTCTACAAATAGTGTGCAAAAATGGTTCATTAGCACACAAAAAGAGAGTTGATTTTACTAGTCACTAGGGAAATGTAGATCAAAATGAAGATGAGACACCACTTTACACTGAGGAGAATGATCAAAGTCAAAAAAATAAAGATAAAAACAAATGTGAGAATCTGGAAAATTCAGAACTTCCACACATTGTTAAAATGTAAAATGTTGCAGATACTCTGTAATAAACCGTGATACCTCTTCTAAATTTTAAATATGGAGTTACAATATGACACAGCCATTTCACATTTTACTTTTAGTATAAACCCAAGTGAAATAAAAATTTGTGTCCACTCAAATTGTACATGAATGTTCACATTAATATTATGCATAGTAAACCCAAAGTAAAAGCAAACAAATGTTAATCAAAAGATTGTATAAACAAAACGTGATATAAACATACAATGGAATATTATTTGGCCATGAAAAGAAATAGGGTACTAATACATGCTACAAAATATACACATTTTGAAAACATAATATTAAGCAAAAGAAGCCATTTGCAAAGGCCACATATATGATTTTGTTTACATGAAATGGAAGAATCTGAAGAGAATATGGAAAAAATATTTAGTTAACTAATATTAACTATAGCAATTAACATTAGTTTTTAATTATATAAACATGAAATAACATTATGTGCATGAAAACTCTGAGAATAGGACTTTTGGTTTCCATGTCTGCATGCAAGGAGCTTAGAAGTTACCATTGCCAACACCACTTGGTCTTAATTAAGAAGGTAAGCAGATTGAAAAATCAGCTACTCTTCTTAAATCAATAAGAGAGGCAAGAACACAGGGCAAAACACTGCCCCCAAGAATGGAGAGACAGATAGACTTACTGAAATTCATAGGTTACTGAAGCAGAAACTCATGAGCAGAAACCACCACAAGTAACAATAACAGGGTAGAAAAATTAAAACTGTAAATGATACTGGGGGCGGTGACTTATGCCTGTAATCCCAGCACTTTGGGAGCCAGAGGTGAGTGGATTGCCTGAGTCCAGGTGTTCAAGACCAACCTGGACAACTTGGTGAGCCCTCGTCTCTACAATAAGTAAAAAAAAACTTAGCCAGGCATGGTGGTATGCACCTGTGGCTCCAGCTACTCGGAAGGCTCTGGTGGAAAGATCACCTGAGCGCAGCATGTCAAGGCTCCGGTGGCCCTGAGCATGCCACTGCACTCCAGCTTGAGTGACAGAGTAAGATTCCAACTAGAAAACAAACAAACAAACAAAAAACTCTAATTGATGAATTGCTGGAGGCTCAAATGTGGACAAGTCTGAGAGTTAAAACTACAAGAGAATCTAGTCATCACACGTTTGTGAGTTAGTTTTACCTTCAGAAGCTCAATCAAGTTCTCACACCAAATATGGGAAAAAAATCCTCAAGCTTCCAGCAGGGAGGGAAGAAAATTAACCATTTAAATATTTATCAGAACATTCTATTCTTCTTAAACAAGGCAAACCTTCAAGAGAAACCAGTTAATAAAAACCTAATATGCAGAGGTATTATTAGAAGTAACTGACCTAGAATAAAGGCAATACACAACTCCAGGACATTATATCCATATTAATTAGTCAGAGCAGACTTCAAAGCAAGGAAAGTTATCAGGAACAAAGAAATTCACTACATATTGATAAAGAAGTTAATTATCCAAGAAGACATAAAAATCATTCATGTGTATGCACTTAACATGAATGTTAAACTACATGAGGCAAAACTGATAGACTTGCAAGGAGAAACATACAAATCCACTATGATAGTTGAAGATTTTAACAGTCCTCTCTCAGAAATGCAAAGAATCAGCATGCAGAATATTAGTAAGTACAGTTAAACTAAACAACACCACCAATAAATGGGGAATAAATAATTGTCATTTATAGACCACTTTATCCAACAACAGCAGAATATCATTATTCTCAAGCTCACTTGAAACATTCACCAAGGTAGACCACATTCCAAGCCATAAAACACAACTTAACATATTGAAAATAACATAAATCATGCAATGCTTCTATATCACAATAGAAATAAAATATAAATCAATAACAAAAAAGAATATTAAGAAATCCCCAAATATATAGAGAATAAATACTATATCATTAAATAGCACATCAGTCAAAGGGGGAAACTGAAAAAATAAAAAACTAAAAATATTTTAAAATTAATGAAAGTGAAGATACAATATATCAAAATGTTTAAGATGCAACAAAAACAGTGTTTAAAAGGAAATTTATACCATTGAATGCACATATAGACAAGAAATAAAGATCTAAAGCCTATCCTCTAAGCTTCCCCCTTAAAAAACTAGAAACAAATAGAAAATTAAATGCATTGTAAGCAAACAAAGGAACTAATAAAAATTAAATCAGAAACAATAAAGTTGAAAATAGTAAATAGAAAAAAATCAATAAAATCAAATTTCTTCAAAAAAATTATTAAAATGATTCCATTCTAACCAAGCTAAGAAGATAAAGATAAAAATTACTAACATCAAATATGAAAGAAGAAATATCATGACAGATCCCATGGACATTCAAGGAATAGTAAATGAATACCATGAATATTTCCTGTGCCCACAAATTGGAAAACCTAGATGGCATAGACCAATTCCTTGGAAGTATCAATCTGCCAAACTTAACAAGAAGAAATACAAAATATGAATAGACTCATTTCAATTAAATAATTTGAATTGATAGTTAATAACTTCCCAAAGCAGAAAACACCAGTCCCAGATTGGTTCATTAGTGAATTCTACCAAACATTCAAGAAAGAAATTATACCATTTTTCTACATAGTCTTTCAGAACATAGAAACAGACTGTAAATCAGTCTCTGTGGTCAGTATTACTTTAGTACAGAGCAAGATATAGACATTACAATAAAAGAGTTATGCACCAATATCTCTCAAAATTATATATGCAAAAATGTTTAATCAAATATTAACAAATATAATACAAAAGTATAAAATTAATTATACATGATGACAAAGTGGGATTTATCCCAATTATGAAAGAATGGTTCTATATTTCAAAATCAATTATCACATCAATGTGCTAAAGAAGAATCACAGAATCATATCCAAAAATGCAAAAAAACCATATGATGGAATACAGCACATATTCATGATAAAAAAAAAATCAGTAAACCAGAAATAGAAGGGGAACTTCCTCAATATGATAGAATATCTACAACAAACAAACAAACAAAAAACAACAGCTAAATGCTAACATTCTTCTTAATGGTGAGAAATTAGAAGTTTCCCAGTAACACCAGGAAAAAGATAAAAATGCCCTATCATCGTTTTTCATGAAAATCCTAATTAATGTAATAAGACAATAGAAAAAAATAAAAGCATGCAGATTGTGAAGGAATAAATAAAATTGTTTTTTGTTCACAGATGCTATAATCATCTATGGAGAAAACCTAAACAATCAACAACAAAATTTCCTCTACCTAATTAGTGATTATAGCAAAATTGCAGGATATGATACAAGGATAATATTTTAAAAAGTCAATTATATTCCTATACTCCAGAAATGAACAGAAAAATTTGAAACTTAAGATATAATATCATTTACATTAGTATCTCCAAAAATGAAATATTTAGGTGTAATTTTAACAAAATTTGTACAAGATCTTCATGAAAACAAACAAAACAACAAAAACAAAAAACTAAAAATTTCTGGTGAATAAAATCAAAAAAGAACTAAATTAACTGTGAATTTTTTCTGTTAATGAATAAAAACTCAATATTGTCAAGATGCCAGTTCTTCCTAACCGGATGTATAGATTCAATGCAATACTAATAAAATATTACAAGTTATTTAGTGGTTATCAGCAAACTGATTCTAAAGTTCATATGGAAAGTCAAAAATGCCAAGAATAGCCAATGTAATATTAAAGGAGAACAATGTAGTCACTAATGGTTAGAGAAATGCAAATCAAAACCTTAATGAGAAACCACCTCATATCTATTAAAATGACCATTATTAAATACATACACTCACCAGAAAATAACAAATGCTGGTGATAATGTGGAGAAATTGGAACTCTTGTGTGTGCTGATAAGATGGTAAAATGGTATAGCCACTGCAAAAAACAGTGCGGTAGTTCTTCAAATAATTAAATATAAAATTTCAAAATATGTGAACAACTTCATTCTTGGATATATATCCAAAATAGTTTAAAGCAAAAACTTGGAGAAATATTTGTCCACTTGTGTTCATAAGAGAATTATTCACAACAGCCAAAAGATGGAAACAACACAAGTGTTCATTGACAGATGAATGAACACAGAAAATGTGAGCTATATAAAATGGAATATTAGTAAACCTTAAAAAGGAAGAAAATTTTGACACATACTACAACATGTGTAAATCTTGAATGCATTATATGAGACTAGTAAAATTAGTAAAATGAGATCGGTAAAATAATCCAGTCAAGAAGGAACAATGAAAGTTAAACAAGGTTAATAGAATAGTCAAATTCATAAAGACAAAAGCAGAATAATGGTTTCAAGTAGTTTTAAGTTGAGTGAAATGGTGAATTAATTTTTTTAAGGGGTTTGTAATTTCAGTCTGGGAGAAGAAAAAATTTCTAGAGATGGATGTGGTTATGGTTGCAAAGCAATGTTATTATACTCAATGCCACTGAACTATAATACACTTAAGTATAATTCAAATGGCCGGGCTCGGTGGTTTAGCCTGTAATCCCACGTCTTTGAGAGGCTGAGGTGAGTGGATTGCCTGAGCCCGCGGGTTCGAGACCCACCTGGGCAACTTGGCGAGACCTCATCTCTACAATAAATCAAAAAAGAAAAAAAAATTAGCCGGGTGTGGTAGCGCGCTCCTGTAGTTCCAGCTACTTGGAAGGCTGAGGTGGAAGGATCGCCGGAGCCCAGCAGGTTGACGCTGCGGTGGCCGGGAGTGGCCACTGCACTCCAGTCTGGGCGACAGAGTGAGACTCCAACTCAAAAAAAAAAAAAAAAAAAGAATAATTCAAATGGTAAATTTTAGGTTATGTACATTTTACCACAATAAAAAAATGCATTAAGAAAGATACAGGGTCTGCTCCCCCTTCATCTTCTACTATGATTGTAAGCTCCCTGCTGACACTGCTTCTGAGGCAGGGTAGTCAATGTAGGACAGATATAGATAAATTTCTTGTAAGCAGTTTTAGAAGAGAGAAAGCATTCACATTCCTTATCACATAAGGATTGACCACTCTTAGGGTTGGAATGAGGACTTGCCAGTTTACCCCTCCCCCTCAGTTTATAAAAAAAACCAATCAAGGTGTAAAAATGAGGAAGACCACCTTTTAGCTCATGAATTAACAAAGTTCATCAAGTCTTCTGTCAAAGGCAAAATGTGTGTTCTGAGAAAAGGCCTTCAGGTGAAGAGATGGTAATCTCTCAGGATCAGATACCTATAGCTCACCCTCTTTAGCATGATAACCATTGTGTAGCTATATATAGCTTCTTGCAAAAAGCAAAAGCACATTTTTTCTTTCACAGCACCTACTCATGCCAGCTCTCTGGCATGTCTCCTTTTCTTTTTATATCTTTCTAATAAGTTCTGTTTAAAAAACTATTCTGGACACCCTGAAATTCTTTTCAGTAGTGAGTCAAAGAAATCATGAGCATTGTGCTGCACCCACCAGGTAACACTTCTTGTAAAGTATGCAGAATTGTGAACCAAAATAAATCTACATACTTTATAAATTTCCCAGTCTTGGGTATTCCTTTATAGCAATGCAAAATGAACTAAAACAGGAAATTCATACCAAGGAGTGGGGCATCGTTATAAAGATACTTGAAAGTGCAGAAGCTGCTTTAGAACTGGGTAGTGAGGACAGATTGGAAAAATGTGGAGGGCTCAGAAGACAGGATAACAAGGGAAAGTTAGAAACTTACTCGATATTGGTTAAGTGGTTGTGACCAAAATGCTGACAGAAATACAGACAGTTAAGGCACGGCTGATGAGATTTCAGATGGAGATGAGAAATGATATCTGGAGTAAAGATTATCCTTGTTATCACTTAGCAAAGAACCTGGCTGCATTGTGTCCATGTTTAAGGACCTTGAAGAGTGTATCTGGTAGAAGAAATTTCTAAGCAGCAGCTCATTCAAGAAGTGCATGCCATGACTGCTACCAATAGCCGATGATCAGATATGGGAATAAAGAAATGACTTAAAGTTGGATCTTATAAAGGAAGTAGAGCATAAGAATTTGGAAAATTTGCAACCTGCTCATGTGGTAGAAAAGGAAAAAGAGTTTCTAGGAGAGGATTCAAGCAGTCTGTGGAACAACCACTTGTTAGAGAGATTAACATGACTGAAAGAGAGCCAGGTGCTAATATTCAAAACAATAGGGAAAAAAGACTAGAAGACATTGCAGAAATCTTCCAGGCAACCCTTCTCATCACAGGCCTAGTGGTCTAAGAGAATGGAATGGTTTTGGGTACCAGGCCCAGTGGCCCTACTGCCCTGTACTTCTTCAGTACACTGTTGTCCACATCCTGGCTACTCCAGCTCAGCTGCAACTCAAAATGACCTTAGGCACAGCACAGGCCACTGCTCCAAAGGATACAAGTCATAAGCCTTGGAGGCTTCCACATGGTGGTAAGTCTGCTGGTGTGCAGAATGCAAAAATGAAGGAGGTTTGGCAGCTTCTATCTAGATTTCAGACCTGGGTGCCCAGGCAGGAGACTATTTCAGTTGTGGAGCCCCTACAGAAAAACTCTATTAGGGTAGTGATGAAGAGAAATATGGGGTTGGACCCCCCACAAAGTGTTCTTACAGGGACACTGTCTAGTGGAGCCATGTAACCTGGACCATTGTCTTCCAAACCCCAGAATGGTAGAGCCACCGGCAGCAGGCACTCTCAGCCTGGAAACCACAGGCATTCAACTGCTACTCATGGGAATAGCCACATGAACTGCACCCAGTAAAGCCATAGGGACCAGGATTCCCAAGACCTTGGAAGCCCACCCCTCACATCAGTGCTCCTAGGATGTGGGACATGGGGTCAAAAGAGATTATTTTGGAGCTTTACGTTTCAATATCTGCCCTGCTGTGTCTTAGACTTATGTGAGACCTTTTACCTCTTTCTTTTTGCTGATATCTCCCTTTTAGAAGAGTAATATCTACCCCATGCCTGTACCACCATTGTGTCTTGAAAGTAAACAACTTGTTTTTGATTTTAGAAGCTCTGGGGGAAGGAACTTGCTTTTTGTCTCAGATTAAACTTTGGATTTTTCAGTTGATGCTGGAATGAGTTAAGTGTTTTAGAGACTATTGAGAAAAAAATTATTGTATTTTGCAATGTGAGAAGAACATGAGATTATGAGATTTGTGAGGCCAAGGGCAGAATGATATAACTTGGATGTTTGACCTTTACAAATCTCATGTAGAAATGTGAGCCTTCCAATGTTGGTTGTCAGACCAGGTGGAAAGTTTTTAAGTCATAGGGGTGGATCTCTCATGAATGGCTTGGTGCCATACTGTGGTCATGAGTGAATTCTCACTCTGTTAGTTCATATGAAAGCAGGTTGTTTAAAGAACCTGACAATTCCCTTCTCTTTCTCTTGCTTCTGCTCTTGCCATGTGACACACTTGCTTCCCTTTTTCTTTCTACCACAACTGTAATCTTCCTGAGGCCCTCACTAGAAACAGATGTTGGCACTGTGCTTTCTGTACAGTCTGCAAAACCATGAGCCAAAATAAAACCTCTTTTTTATATAGTAAAAAATATAAGATGAAATGTATAAAGAATATCATAAAGTTGAATGCATAGATAAAAAAATTATCTTTCAGTGATAAATATGTCTCAATAAATATTTCAAGTAACAGAAACTCAGCGACATCATTATCCGAGTATCTCAACCTGTTTGTGCTGCTATCACAAAATATCACAAACTGGATAACCAATAAATAGTAGAAATTTATTTATCACAATTTTGGGAACTGAGAAGTTAAAGATCAAGACATGAGCAGGTCCTTTCTTCATCAATAATGCCATCTATGTGTCCTCACATGTCAGAAGGGCAGAAAGAAAGAGACATATTTCTAAAGTCTCTTTTAATTCCATTCATAGCAGCAGAGTTTTCCATCCTAATTACCTTTCAAAAGCTTTGTCTCTTAATATCATCACCTTGGGGATTAATTTTCAACATATGAAATTTGGATGGACATATGCATTCAAACCATAGCATTCTACCCCTGGACCTCTGAAATTTATATTCATTTCTCAAACAAAATACATTTATTTTACCCCAATAGCTCAAATAATTCTTAACTTTTTCCACCAACACCTTAAAAGTCTAAGTCTCATCTAAATATTAAGACTTAAAATATAGATTAAATATTAAGACTTAAAAGTCTCATCTAAATATTATCTAAATTATATATAAGCCTGGACTTGGTGGCTCAGCTGTAATCCCAGTACTTTGGGAGGCTGAGGTGAGTGGATTGCCTGAGCCCACGGGTTCGAGACCAACCCAGGAAACATGGCAAGACCTCATCACTACAATAAAATAAAAAATTAGCCGGGTGTGGTAGTGCAGGTCAATGCTGGGGTTGTCGTGAGCATGCCACTGCACTCTAGCATGGATGACAGTGTGATACTTCAACTCAATATATAAGTATATATATATATAAGACACTCAAAGTTCAATTTTTCCTGATGTAAATTCCTTCTTCAGCTATGAACCTGTGGAATCAAACAAATGATCTACTTCCAAAATACTAAGATGAGACAGGAATAGAATAGACATTCCCATTTCAAAAGGGAGAAATAGGCAAGGAGAAACATTTCAAATAAGTTCAAAACCTAACAAGGCAAACAACATTAAATCTTGAGGCTTGAAAATAATCTTCTTTGATCCCATGTCTTGACTTCTGGACACAATGGGGTGTGGGTTAGGCCTCAAGGTTCCAGGTGACCCTTTCCCCATAGCCACAGAGCAGCTTTCACTGATTGAAGTCATGTGTGTGTGTGGTTCTCTCAAGCTGGAATTGCATATTGATGATTCTATAGTTCTGGGATTTGCCCAAGTGGAAGCTCTCTTTGGTGTCCCAATACCCAGAGCTCTGTCCTAGAGGGGACTTTCTTTGATGACCCCAATGTCATGACATTTATCTGCCTGAGACCCAAAGTTCTCTGAGACATCCTTTGTAATCTATACAAAGGCAGTTATGCCTCCATAGCTCAAGCACTTTGTTTGCCTGCAGAGTTAGCACAACGTGGACACCCCCAAGGTTTATAATCTGTACTTTATGAAAAAATGGTCTTAGTTGTACCTAGGACCTCTTTAGCAACAGCTGGAGAAGCCACAGAACACTATACCCAATGCAAGGATCAGAGACTTGTGGCAGCACTGAACAGTGATACCCAAGGTCTCCAGGACACCTGAGGCTGTTCTTTTGGCATAGGTTTGTGCCCTAGGCTTTGACACTCTATGCTATTGATGAGAATGTTACTTCTGATCTCAGAAATGCCTTTGTGAGTATTTCTTTCATTGTCTTGATGAATAGTCTCTGGTTTTCTTCTATCCATATTAATATTTTTATTAAATGGTCACTTGGTCATAGACTTGGTTTTCTGTTAAATATTTCTTCTGCCAAATATCTAAATTTTATAACTTCTTTGCAACTTTATAACAAGAATAACAATTTCTCCAGTTTTCAATACCATGCTACTAATTTCCATCTGATAATTGACTTTACTGTTCATATTTCTATCAGCAGTCAGATCATGTCCACCTAAGTAATACCATGTAAGTTTCAGACTTTCCCCACACTCTTCCTCTTTTTCTGAGCATTCACCAGAATATCCCATAATGCTTCATTCACAGCAATCTAGGCTTTTTCTAGCATTCACTTCCAAACTCTTCCAGGCTCTAGCATTACTCAGTTACAAAGTCACCTCAATGTTTTTAGGCATTTGTTATATAACACTTCACTTCTTTGTACTGATCTCTGTCTTAATATATTCTTTCTCCTATAACAAAATACTGCAAACTGCAGAATTTATAAATAACATATATTTATTTCTCACAGTTCTGGAGGCTAGGAAGTCCAAGATTAAGGCACTGGAAGGTTCAGTTTCCAGTGATAATACTTTCCTCACAGATGATGCCATCTAGGTGTTCTCATAAGGAAGAAGGGTAAAAGAGGGAGGCAGCTCTGTGAGACCTCTTTCAAATAGGCATTAAATCCATCATGATAGCACAACATTCATAGCTTAATTACCTCCCAAGTGCTCCACTTTAAATACAATCACAAATATGAATTTTTGAGGGACACATACATTCAAATTATAGCATCTAGTCCTATTAGAGTTCCAACATTAAATAGAAGGGAATAATTGCATGGTGACACTGCAATGTGTTTTTATTGTCTTTCTTAACAAATAAACAAACACAAAAGAAAGTATTCCTTTTTAACTTGCTTCCAGTAACTGAACTGTACTTTTTATATAAGTAAAGCTATTTGTATCTTCTTAAAATACTTTTTAGTTATGAAAAAGAATGTGTATTGTTTACGCTTCAACAGATAACTATAAAAGTACATTGTAACATAATATAAGTAAATTTAAATAAAAATCATACAATGTAATGATATATAGCAACTAAAATTATTACATTTAATTTCTAGGTATATAAGTAGATCTCGAAAACAGTGTTGACTGCCCTGAGTCACAAGATCATCTGCCAGTGCACAAGATCATCTGCCATTCTTGGGGACCTCTCGGGAGGAGACAACAGATATAAGCTGCTCCTCAGCACTTGGCAACTGGTCTGTACTGCCACCTGTGGCAGCAGGTCGAGCACTGGCAGTGGGGAGTATGGAGAGGGTATGATGAGGAAATTTGGAGCTGAGCCCAGTCACTGGTGAGGAGACATTGACCACCCTTCCATTTACTCTGTCCCAGAACCAGGCAGAGACCTGCATTTGTCTGCCCAGCTCTGTTCAGCCTCCAACCTGAGACAACCTCAGCAGCCCTTTGGGGTTGACCATCACTGTCCCAGATAGGAAACTTCAGGAGTGGACATGGAGAGACAGACACTCTACCCACATGCTGGACCAGGCAAAGTCACGTCTGATCTGAGTGGGATACTTGGCAGCAGCAACAGCAGCAGATGAATTGGGTGAGTCCAGATCTGATTCACCCTCCTCCCACAGCAGTCTGGGAGGTATCTGACCCATGCTAAGAGGAGCCTAATCAGTTTGCACTGAGAGTGGAGGGGAAAGGGCTGGAACCCAGAACCTGCTCTTTACCATGGCTCCAGCTGAAAGTGGCAGCAGTACCTGGGAAAGGAACTTGAAATTCCAGAAATAACCACAGAGGGAGCTCTTTGTCTGTTTGTTTTTCTTTATTTCTGTATTTGTTTATGTTTTTGCACTTTTTTTGTTTGTTTTTGCTTTTTAGTGTTCCTGTTTATGTAGGATATTTTTGAAGGCAAGTGCATCATCAGGATCTTTGCATGCTTGTTTGCTTGTTTGTATGTTTTTTTACTTTGGCTTGTTTGTTTATTTGTTAGTTGGTGTGCTTGTCTGTTTTCCTTCTTCTTCTCCTCTTTTCATCTCCCTTTCATCTCCCTTCATCCTTTCTCCATTCTTTTCCTTTTTCTTATCTCACTTTGTTTTCAGAGGGCATGCATACACCCCCATAACATAGACAGATTGTAAAATGGTGAAAAGTGAGTTCCAGGGGTCTCACACACCTGTCAGCAGATACTGTGATCTGCAGATAGTTTCTGAACCACAGATCCCCCCATCACACTTTAATCAAATCTCAAAACTGCAAAAAGCACAGCCCCCTCCCATTCACAGTCTAGATCAAAATTGAACAAATACAGAAGGTCTGCATAGGGAAAAGTAGAGGATTGAGCACACAGAAGTGAAAACTGTCCCCCATCACTGAGTAACAAAATTAAAGAAGGGAGAGAAAAGAGAGGAAAACCATCACAAATAAAGAAGAACCACAGTTCTCATCCAGACTCCTGGAATGACAGCACCTGAGAATACAGACTTCAGAGCTCAAACAATGAAGAGTCCCTAGAATGACTGATCTTAAACCACAAACCCAGATATCAAGATATTAATATAGAGAGTGGATAGAAATGAGGAGAGACAAGAGGAAAGAATGAAGGCAGTGATAACTGAGAAGATAGCAATGAAAAAACACAGCTAAAGAAATAAATAACACAATGAGAAGCATGGAAACCAGAATTAACCAAGCAGAAGAAAGAATATCAGAACTTGAGGATCAAAATATGGAACTAATCCAAACTGTTAAAAACATAGAAAAGAAGCTTAAAAAGACAGAACAAAGCCTCAGAGATGTGCAATTATATCAAGATGCCAAATCTACAATTAATTGGCATTCCTGAGGCAGATAGAGAAACAGACATCATTCTGGAACAATATTCCATAAAATTATACAAGAAAACCTTCCTCATCTCATCAGCAGTGTGACTATTCAAACCCAACATGTTCACAGAACCCCAGCAAGACATCAAATTAGAACACCAACTCCTAGACACATAGTAATTTGCTTACACAAAGTAGATATAAAATAAAAAATCCTAAAGGCAGCAAGAGAAAGATCAGACTACCTACTGGGGAAGATCAATTAGAATAGCAGAAGACTTATGTACAGAAACACTACAGGCTACAAGAGACTGGAGTCCAATCTTTCAAGTGCTCAAAAATAAATAATTCCAGCCAAGAATTTTCTACCCAGCTAAGCTTCATCACCAGTGGAGAATTAAAATTCTTCCCAGACATTCAATCCCTAAGAGTTTATGCCACCTACAGACCAGCTCTATAAGAAACACTTGAGAAAGTATTAAACGCAGAAGGAAGAAAAACAAATGACCACTTTCTTCCCAAGAATGCAGGAAAAATATTGAAAACACACATATATGTCAACCCTCAAATCAAAAGAAAACCAATAAACAAACAAACAAAAACCAGCAACAACTAAAAACTCTATAAGTACTCTGTTACAGGGATAAACTCTCACATCTCAGTAACTGGCCTGAATGTGAATAGACTAACTGACATAGAGTGGCAAACTAGATTTAAAAAAATAATAACACAACAATATACTGTCTCCAGGAGACCCATCTCATCAGAATGGACATTCACAGACTCAAAATCAGAGGATGGAAAACAAGTTTTTAGTTAACTGGAACAAAAAAGAAAACAGGAGTTGTGATCTTAATATCAAACAAAATACCCTTTAAGCTATCAAATATCAAAAAAGATATGGAATGTCACTAAATCATGACAAGGTTCAATCCATCAACAAGAGATATCCATCCTAAACATTTATGCACTCAACATAGAATCACCAACTTTTATAAAGCAGCTTCTAGGTGAACTAAAAAAAGATAGTGATTTTAACATTTACATAGCTGGGGACTTAAATACCCCCACTAACAACCCTAGATAGATCATCAAGGCAAAAAATTAACAAGGAGATCCAGAACCTCAACTTGATGTTTGACCAAATGGACTTAATAGATACCTATAGAACACTCCACCCAACAACCACAGAATGCACATTGTACTCATCACCACATGGAATATGCACCAAGATTGGTCAAATCCCCAACCATATATCAAGCATCAGCAAATTCCATAAGATGAAAAAATACTATCATGCACCTTCTCAGATCACAGTGGAATAAAAATAATTATCAACACTAACAAAGCTCCCCCAAAAACCACAAAGACAAAGGCACTAAATAGCATGATGCTGAACAACTCCTGAATCAATACAGAAATCAAAGCAGAAATCAAAAAATTTCTGGAAACAAATGAAAATAAATATACAGCTTACTAAAACCTCTGGGATGCCATGGAAATAGTATTGAGAGAGGAATTCATTTCTTTATGAACACACGTCAAGAAAATGGAAAGATCACAAGTTAACAGCCTGACAAATCACCTGAGGAAGCTGGGAAAACAAGACCACCAAAACCATAACTTCAGCAGGAATCCACATCACCAAAATAAAAGTCCAAATACAGAACATAGAAGACAAAAACATCATAGAAATAAATCATTGAAATAAAAAAAACTGGCTTTTTGAAAGGTTAAACAAGATTGGTGGACCCCAACCCAGACTGACCAAGAAAAAGAGAGAAGAAATCAAATTAAATACAATCAGAAATGCAAAAGATCAAATCACAACAGATCCCAAAGAAATACAAACAACTATCAGAGATTACTATGCACAACTGTATGGAAACAAACTCGAAAATCTAAATGAAATGCAGAACTTTCTGATATCACACAACCTCCCAAGGTTGAAACAAGAAGAATTGGGATATTAAATAGATCAATAACAACTCAAGAAATTCACTTTGTCATAAGAAAACTACTTACGAAAAAAGTCCTGGACCAGACGAACTTCCAGCAGAGTTCTACAAAACATATAAGGAGGAGTTGATACCTAATGAAAGTACTCCAGGCAATTGAGAAAGACAGAATTCTACCCAAAAAATTTTATGAAACTAACATCACACTGATACTCAAACCAGGTAAAGATCCAACAAAGAAAGAGAACTACAGGCCAATATCCCTGAGGAACATAGATGTAAAAATGCTCAATAAGATTCTAGCAACTCTGATCCAATAACTCAATTCAAAAATCATCCACCATGACCAAATAGGCTTCATAAAAATAAGAATCACATGACTATATCATTAGACACAGTAAAAACTTTTGATAAAACCCAGCATCTCTTTTTGATAAAAGCCCTTGAATACCTAGGCAAAGAGAGAACATACGTCTAAATAGTAAGAATAATCTACAAAATACCCACAGCCAACATATTGCTAAATGAACAGAAATTGAAAGCATTTCCCCAGAAGACTGGAACAAGGCTGCCCATTTTCACCCCTCCTGTTCAATCAGACAAGAGAAAGAAATAAGGGGTATCCAAATAGGAAAAGAGGAAGTCAACTTATCCCTCTTTGCTGACAGTATGATCCTATACCTCAAAACTCCAAAAGAATCTGTCAAAAATCTCCTTGCGCTGATGAAGGCCTTTGGCAAAATCTCAGGGTGTAAAATGAAAGTGGAAAAGACAGTTGCATTTCTACACACCAACAATGAACAAGCAGAACCCCTCCCCAAAAGCACAATCCCATTCACAATAGCCACACACACACACACACACAAAGAAATACATGATCATCTTCCTAACCACAGAAGTGAAAGACCTTTACAAAAACAAAAACAAAAACAAAACAAGAAAAACAAACTACAAAACACTGCTCAAAGAAATCAAAGATGACACAAACAAATGGAAAAATATACCATGCTCATGAATTGGAAGAATCAACATTGTTAAGACGTCCATCCTACACAAGGCAATCTACAGATTTAACACAATACTCATTAAATTACCAGCATCATTCTTCTGAGTCCTGGAAATGACAAAAGAGAAAATCATATGGAAACATAAATGACCATGAATAGCCAAAATAATTCCAAAAGAAACAAAGCAGGATGTATCATACTTCCAGGCTTTAAACTTTATTATAAGGCTACAATAATCAAAATTGCCTGGTATTGATATAAAAACAGCCATATAGATCAATGGAACAGAATAGAGACTCTGGAAGCAAAACTTCAATATCTCAACTAACTCATCTGCAATGGAATCTCCAACAACAACCACTGGGAAGAGAAGTACTTATTCAACAAATGATGCTGGGAAAGCTGACTGATCACATGCAGAAGATTAAAATAAGACTGCTACCTATCACCATATACAAAAATCAACTCTAAATGGATCAGAGATCTATTTGTAAAACTTCAAACTATAAGACCTTTAAAATGCAGGAGGCACCCTTATGGAAATTGGAACTGGAAACCAATTCTTGATCAAAATCCCAAATGCCCATGCTATAAGATATAAGATAGACAAATGAAATCCCATCAAACTGAAAAGCTTCTGCAAAGCAACATAAATCATCAAGAGAGTGGGGAGACAATACACAGAATGGGGAAAAATCATTTACCAACTGTATATCTAACAAAGGCTTAACATCTAGAATCTATAAGGACTCAAATTTGATGAAAAAGAAAAAAACAAACATTCCTATTAAAAAGTGGGTAAAATATATGAATAGACATTTCTCAAAAGAAGACACACAAGCAGTCAACAGATACATGAAAAAAATGCTCAGCCTCACTATCATTGAAGAAATGCAAGTTAAAACCACACTGAGATACCACCTAACTCCAGTCAGTATGGCCATCATCAATAACTCAGGAAACAACAGACACTGGAGAGGATGAGGGAAAAGGGAACACTTCTACACTGTTGTTGGGAGTGTAAACTAGTACAACCTCTGTGGAAAACAGTATGATGTTTTCTAAATGGTCTAAAAACTAACCTTCCATAGCACCCAGAAATCCCCCTTCTGGGAATATACCTGGAGGAAGAGCATTTATTGCAGTATTATTTACAATAGCAAAAACATGGAACCAACCATGCTGCCCATTGAAAGAGGACTGGATTTTTAAAATGTGGCACACATTGGAATATTACTCAGTCATAAAGAAGGACAAAATTATGAACTTCACAGCAACTTGAATGGATTTAGAATCTGTAATGCTAAATGATCTATTATAGAAACAAAGAACTGAATGCCACATGTTCTCACTCATAAGTGGACCCTGAACAATTATTTTAAAACTATAGGACAAGGATTGGCAGTAGCAGGACACTGTAAAGGGATGGGTTTTCACACTGCATCAATTTGGGTTTCTGATCTCAAATAAGGCAAGGTGGGGACCAAAGTCATGCCCAAACTTTACCTGTACAATGACCATTTGTATAACTAATTCTGAATTATACACTACATCTTTAAAATAAACTAAACAAACAAATGAACAAATAAATAATAAAAAAGAAAATAATGCTGAGTAATGAAAAAAGTGCCACAGATTACATTTCATAAATTATTTTATGCAAACTGTTTGTTAAAAATTATGTCTAAAACATAACAAAACAGAACAATGTATTTGTAAATATTTATTTATATAGCAATAATATAAAAATATAAATCAGAATGTAACACTTTCAGCATAATAGCTACCTTTGTGGAGTAAATATTTATTACCTTATACTGTAAAAATATGTGTCTGTTAATTTTCTGTTGTTTTAAAAATACCACTGACTGGGTAATTTTAAAGAAAATGCATTAGTTTACAGTTCTGGAAGCTGGAAAGTGCACGAACACGGTGCTAGTATCTGGCCAGGGCCTTCTTTTTGCATTATAACAGAGTGGAGGGCAATACATCACCAGAGGGCAAGAGTGTACTAACTCAGGTCTCCCTTCACTTTCAATAAAGCGACTAATCCCATCATGAGGTCCTACCCTGATGACCTCATCTAAACTTAATTTCCACTCAAAGGCCTCCTCTCCAAATACATTGAATATATGAATTTAGGGATTAAGTTTCCAACACATGAACTTTGGCATATATTATGTATTCAACCATAGCAGGATTTATATTATTAAAAATACTTTAATACTAAATAAAATAGAATATGTATATTTATACCTGAAAAGTTAGAAATCACCATGTAGACAAATGTCTTAATGTTAAATGGTTAATTTTTTAAGCAGATTTATCCAAACGCCTAATTTATCCACAAAGTAACTTAGTGAACTACTTAGAGAATATTTTCTTTTGAGTCATGTAACTGCAATGTGTCTTCCAAAGTAAACTACTTGTAAATGTGAAAACAAAAACAATCAACATAATCTTAAGGAATATAAACAACAATTGGTAAATATATTTGGAATAAATTTTGAAAAGAAAAAAATAATATATATGGAACAAAAAGTAATAATAAAAGTCAAAATGCATAAAAAAGATATTCAATATTACCTATCACTAAGGAAATGCAAAGCAAAACCAAAATAAGGTATTACTTCATACTCATCAGGATAGTTACTTTAAAAAATACTTGAAGCCGGGCTCAGTGGCTCAGCCTGTAATCCCCCGCCTTTGGGAGGCTGAGGTGAGTGGATTGCCTGAGCCCGCGGGTTCGAGACCTGCCTGGGCAGCAAGACTTCATCTCTACAATAAATCAAAAAATCAGCTGGGCGTGGTAGCACACGCCTGTAATTCTGGCTACTTGGAAGACTGAGGCGGAAGGATCACCGGAGCCCAGCAGGCAAGGCTGCGGTGGCCGGGAGCGGTCACTGCACTCCAGTCTGGGCGACCGAGTGAGACTCCAACTCAAAAAAAAAAAAAAAATACTTGAAAATAACATTTGTGAAGATGTAGAGAAATTGAACCCTTCTGTACACTGTTGGTGGGAATGAAAAATCATATAGCCACTGTGGAAATCACTGTGGTGAGTCCCCAGAGAATTAAAAATAGAGTTACCATATAATACAGTAATGCCACTTTTGAGTTCATATCCAAATGAAATGAAAGCAGGGTCTCAAATAAATGTTTGTACATTAATGTTCATTGCAACATTAATCATAATAACCAAAAGGTGGAAGCAACCCAGTGTCTACAGATGTATGTATGGTTAAACAAAATGTGATATGTTCATATAATGGAATAACAGACAGCTTTTCAAAAAGAAAATAAAAATTCTGACATATTCTACATCATAAATGAACTTTCAGGATATTACACTAAGCAAAATATTCTAGTCAAAATCCACAAATACTCTATGGTTACACGTAAATGAGGAATCTAGAGTAGTCAAATTCATAAAAAATCAAGGTGGAATGGTGGTTTTTAGTGGCTCAAGGAGGGGGAAATGGGAAGTGTGATTATTGAGTATAGAATTTCAGATTTGCAAGATAAAAAGGTTTAGGAGACTAACTGCACAGAAGTGTGAATGTACTTAATAATACTGAACAGCACTTATACATGGTTAAGATGAAAAATTTTGTTATGTGTATTTGTCACAATTTTTTAAAAGTATTATGAAATAATTTTTTATTAAGTTGAAAACAGGTAATTCAAATGAAAAATACAAATGATACATAAATACATAAAATTATACCGGACATGTTTATAGTACATAAGTGTATATATATATACATATATATATACACACACACAAATTAAAATGATGAAGTAACATTTTGCTTGTTAAATTAATGAAAAAAATTAAAAATAATAATATTTGTTGCTTTTGAGGATGTAGTAAAATAGACATTGTTGCTGCAAAGGTTTTTTTGGAAAACAATTTGGTATTTTATTACTTTAAAAATATTTACACTAGCCAGGCTCGGTGGCTCAACCTGTAATCCTGTGCTTTTGGGAGGCTGAGGTGAGTGGACTGCCTGAGCCCGTGGGTTCGAGACCCACCTGGGCAGGCGAGACCTCATCTCTACAATAAATCAAAAAATCAGCCGGGTGTGGTAGCGCATGCCTATAATTCTGGCTACTTGGAAAGCTGAGGCGGAAGGATCGCCGGAGCCCAACAGGTCGAGGCTGCGGTGGCCAACAGCGGCCACTGCACTCCAGTCTGGGCGACAGAGTGAGACTACAACTCAAAAAAAAAATATATATATATATATATATATATTTACACTAATTAAACACCAATTATACTTGTATTCTATACAACGAAAGTAATAAAAGGTATGTACATTTCTTTCTTTATAAAAATGTGTATCATAGCTTCACCTGTAATATTTAAAAGTTTGATAGTACTCAAATGTCTTTATAAATGTACATTGCTATACTATAGAAAGCTATAATAACTCTGTGTATGAGACTGAAAACACAACAAAAATAAGAGTAATTAATTTTCATTAATTAAAATTATGTTTAGCTTTTAAAATTTTATTTTGCAAATGTTCACCTATAATATGTATGAGTTTATAATTAAAAATATAGTATAAAATCTTAGAATTCTTAGAGAATTATTTTTTAAATGCTTAAATAAATCATGGCATATTAAATTATGGACAAATTTAGATGTAAAATTTTGAAATAATTTGTCTACATTAGAGATTTTTATTATAAAGCATTGAAGTGACTTTTGGTACAAACTATCCTGAAATGAGACAAATTTTACAAATTAAGAGCAAAATCCTGAACAAAACACTATTGTTTTTTAGACACTAGCTATAGTCTCAGCTGCTTGGTAGGATGAAGTGGAAATTTTACCTAACCCAGGAGTTTGAAGTTGTGTTGATCAGTGATCATGCCACTGCATTCCAGCCTGGGACACAAAGTGAGACCCTGTATCAAAAGTAAAAGTAAAAAAATATATATGGGAAAAATGCTGAATTATTACAAGTGTCTGATTGTCTGATTGTATTCTTCATTTTTTTTATTTTCTGTTTTCTAAAAATAAGCATATATCAATTGTATAATTAGAAATATATTTTCATTAGAAATGGGTTTGGAAAGAATGCATTTGGTGAAAAGTATTAGTAAATGTGCCACTTTCCTACTTGGAACCATTTTACATATTTTTCAATACACTGAAAATAGACCAGAAAATGTCTTTTAGTAAAACTTTCAAAACTTAACTCCATAAAAAACACTGATAAAACTCCACTAAAATGTGGACTTTCTGATTCACTAATGTAAAATATAGTAGCTTTTAAATAGAGTTTCTTCTTTGATAGCTCCTGTAGCAGGCTCTGTCATCAAAAAAGTATCTCTGCTATCTACATGACAGAGGTTAAAATCAAAGCATCTGAACTGCAGCAGTAGTTCTAAACATAGTTACTTTGCACCATGTTAAAATTTCAACTTAAAAATGATTCTCAAAAACTACTATATGTAATGAGTGTCTTATTAGACTTAGTATTCTCTACCTCTCAGCATGTTCAACGCTGAAAATATATGCAAATTGTTCCCTTTCAAACTTTAAATCTGAATGTGAGGAACATCTTAAATTATCATAAAAGACTAACAAATGACAGTGGTGTTCAGTTAAATGAATACCTGTTAAAGAGCTAAGATACTTTTGTGGAACATTTATTCTATGAATCAAGCCAAAACACATACAAAAAAATACATGTATAGTCATTTTCAAATGAATATTGAAAATTCTATTGGCTTGAAAACACACACACACACACACACACACACACACACAAATCTAAAAGAAAAGAAAAAACAATATGAGTTGGTGTAATAATAACAAAATAATTATAACTATGTGACACGTGTACTTGAATTTTTGCCTTACCTTTATGAGCTTGTTAAATACTCTTCATTCAAAAGCTTGAAAAGGGGGTAGTAATTTATTGAAAGTATGTGACATAAAAAAATGGAAGATCAACCTACCCAAGGTCAAAAATAAAATCAATGACAAAGTCAAACTTCTATTTATTTACTATAATCCCTAGCAAAACCATTACATTTGTCCTGCTATTTTCCAATCCATGTAACCACCACAAAAAGATTATTTGTGAAAACTTTTAATAAAGATTGGAGAGCCTTATTTGCCCATCATTCTGTTTTAAAGAAAATCGTCAAATAACAACATATTTGTATGTGCATTTGCCCTATTAAGCAAGAAAGATGCATTCATTTCTTTAAAAATGTGTTCATGTGTATCTATAGGTATATCTGTCACAAATTCTAGGGTAACAATAAATTTAAAGTCTTCTCTGTAGGAACTAGGAAATTGGAAACTAAAAAGCTATTACAATAAAAAATAACCTTATAATATGAATGACTTGAATATTTTATTTTTAGCAAGCCAATTTATTTAGAGAAAATATGCAGGTCATGACAAGTAGCCATTTACCATCTTCATTAAAATATATTTCCTTTATACCTGCATGATAGCTCATAAAAGCATTGCCAAATCATAATATTGTGTCATTGAGCAATATTTTTTCATGTAGTCTCTGACTAAATCATATCTGTTCAGATTTTCAACTGAAGAAACTCCCTTATCCCAACTAGTGAAGTTATAGGATAAATATAACATGCTCTAGAGCCCAGAGAAAAATGTGATATAACAAGGTGACCTGTCATCCTACAATTCCTGTTACAGCTTCTCTTGTGCTTCTTTGTTTTGGTCTTAAAATTTAGTTGTTTTTTCCCAGAAGTTGCAATTATGCAATTTAGTTTTTCATTGTCTGTGATACTTGAAAGAATTGCTGTAATCCTACTTTGTTCCACTATTTAGTGAAAAACATTTAAATAACTGCGATATTACTTATGTTCTTGTTTCAAACATATTCTCTCATTTTTATTTTATAATTCCAAACACAAATGTAGAAAAAAGTGTCCTAGGTTAGTAAATGTATATTTCCTTATTCAATGTAAACAATTTAAATTATTTTAAAATTTGCTGGCAATTGAAAAATACTGCAGTAAAAAATATATACACCTAAAATAATAAAGAAAACAATAGGAAAATATAGATTAAAATTTACTATAAACTACTCTAGAAATGATTATTGTGTTTCTTCCTGAGTTTAAATGTTCTGAAAACCTCATGTAACTGTAAGCAATGTTAGTAACATAGTACAAAATATGTGTTCCCTTATTAAATCATTCTAATCTGATTTTGATAATTCTAGCATATTTCAAATTGTTCACTTTTATTTCTAGCTCATGTTAAACTGAGATATCATACAAAGGAACTATTTATTGTAGTTCTTAATTCTTATTCATGGGTGAAGCTCACAATATACTAGCATCATTAAATTAGTCAAAATTTTGACTATGATTACACAGTGAAATGCAATGTGAACAATCTACTTGTATAGATTTTTCAGTTTCAGTTGATGCTTGCTTCCAGAAATCATTAAAAAAAAACTGGAACAAGTTTTTACTCAGTTCCTTTTTGATACAAAAAGTAAAATGTGTTCGTATCACTGATTTATCCTACTAAAAGACAACTCTACGCTCTATGAAATTTTTTTTTGTCAGTGTGATAATAGAAAGTAAAATTTTTCTACTTATTTCTTTTGTATTTATTTGAGATTAATTTGAAAAAAAAAAAAAACTATTGGGGAAAAACTCAGTTCCTGAATAACAATAATTATTAGTTCTGTTTGTTAACATGATTTTTAAATCACTGAAACTGTATAGATTTTTTCCATATAATATTTATTATATACCAATGTTAATATTTCTGAAGCATACAGCTACCATTGAGAGACAAAATTATGTAAGAAACGTAAGAAAACAATAAAGATAGCATTAAAAATTAATAGAAAATGTAAATATATTATATTGGGGAAAAGATAAAAAGTCTAAGAATATGAACTAGTATGAAGTTAAAAAAAAGAATAGAAGAATAGAATAAAATGGTAATTAATCTTGCCTAAATGAGTGAAAATAAATGTTTAGAAATTGTGATTAAAACTGAATTTAATCAAGATATAAATATGAAAGAAGAATATTATTTTGAAGAAAATTATATAAAATGACTCACTAGGTTTATTTGTCTGTGTGTGTTTGTGTGTGTGTGTGTGTGTGTGTGTGTGTGTGTGTGTGTGTGTGTGTGTGTGTCTCACTTCATCGTCCAGGCTGGAGTGCAGTGGCACGTGCACGGCCACCACAGCATTCACCTGCTGGGCTCCCTGCGATCCTTCTCCTCATCCTTCCAAGTAGCCGAACTACAGGCGCGCGCTACCACGCCAGACTACTTTTTTATTTATTTCTTTTTTTTAAAGTTTATTGTAAAGACGAGGTCTCACCAGGTTCCCCGGGCTGGTCTCGGACACACGAGCTCAGGCAATCCACCCGTCTCGGTCTCCCAAAGTGCTGGGATTACAGGCTGAGCCACCAAGCCTGAACTATTTATTTGTTCCTAATGAGAAATCATAACTGAAAGGTCAATGGAAACATGATTTCTAAAATGTTCAATATACAAAAACATTGTTCATGACTGACAAAAGGTAGTGAAGTGAAAAAAAAAAAAAAAATGAAGGCATGATAAACCTTGTTTTTTTATTATTTTAAAGCTTGGAATCATGTTCAGGCGATTCATACATTCATAATTCAAAGAAAAAATACTTTTTATATATTTTCATACATTTTGCAATTTTTTCCCTAAATTTTAGTGAGTATAATTTCCAAAAAGATTAATCCATCCAAAATTGTATCTAGTTACTCATCATTCAAAAGCAGAGAAAACTCCTAAAATGAAAATCCCGTGTATCAAAATACTTTATTGGTCAGAAAACTTTACAATGAAAAGTTCCACATTGCTGTTGTTTGTGGGTTGACTGTGGATACGTTGATTATTCCTATCAGTTACTGATAATTTAATAACTTACAGTTAGCAGAGTTATAAGAGAGTTATAATAGATAATCAATAATAAGTAAAAAAAAAAAATATGGTTTCCCAGATTCTGCCCATTAGCTGTAGTGTTTATGTAACATTATACAGCATGGATGGATGACTTTGTCTTTATTCTGGTTTCTAATGCTTTTCGTAAGTGTTAAACATGGTACCATCTTAAGTCAATTTAACTGATAACAGAGGATGACTTTATTTTGTCAGATGCTATTTATTGGGACAATAGATTTCCCACAATTTGGATTTTGAATATAATAAATGCATGACAAATAAACGTATTTTTTTTCTGGAACAATTCAAATTATGTAAAAAAGGGTAAATGATTATCTGTCAAAGAAAGCTTTTTTTTTTTTTTTTTTTTTGAGTTGGAGTCTCACTCGGTCGCCCAGACTGGAGTGCAGTGGTCACTCCCGGCCACCACAGCCTCGCCTGCTGGGCTCCGGCGAACCTTCCGCCTCAGCCTTCCGAGTAGCCAGAATTACAGGCATGTGCTACCACGCCCGGCTGATTTTTTGATTTATTGTAGAGATGACGTCTCGCTGCCCAAGCGGGTCTCGAACCCGCAGGCTCAGGCAGTCCACTCACCTCAGTCTCCCAAAGGCGCGGGATTACAGACTGAGCCACCGAGCCCGGCTCAAAGTAAGCTTAATTAGTAAGGCAGTGGGGACTTCAAAATGTTCATTAGGGAGCCTCTTAAGTACAATTATAATTTACATTGTAGGTATTTTTATTCAGTAGTCACTTTTTCTCTAAATTTTGAATAAGCAGTGAATTCACTAAAATATATACATAACACATATATAGATATATAAAATAAATATGCTACATGTATGTTATTATATTATAAGCATATTATATATATATAAGAAATACGTCTTTGTATTTTTTGTATCAACCCAAATCTAAAGAAGTGATTAATTGTATAAATCAGCATAGAACATGGATGACAGTGTCAATAAGAATATAACTGAAAAAAAGAAGAAAACTTAAAATATGAATAGTATCATAATCAAGAACAGTTCATCTAGTTACCTTACGTAAGATTTAATAAATTATCTACAGCAGAAGAAATAACAAATACCAAAACATCACACAAATATTATAATATTATTTGTAGTTTCCTGTAAATATAATGTATTTATTTGAAAATACAGGCTCAATTATTTCCAACTATAATTTTTATTAAATGTAGTTCTTATGAAAAAATGGACTGGATTTATTAGATATATTTGACAGCTGTAATTAAAATTTTTATAACTAAATAAAATAAGGAAATAAACAGTAACCCCTCCAGTAAGGTGACTAAATAGACTTATTTAAATTTGAATATCTCACTTGTTGTAGAAACACTTTACAAATACAATCATAGAAACTTGAGTGTGCATAATTTTTATTTGTTTCAACAATTCTTATTTTGTTTGAAAGCATTTTAATGTGATATGAGTACTAGTATACAGAATAATACATATCCTACTAAGAAGCTAAGTCAAATAAAATGCTTTATTTGAGATTAATTTGAAAAAAAAAAACTATTGGGGAAAAACTCAGTTCCTGAATAACAATAATTATTAGTTCTGTTTGTTAACATGAATTGCTAAAAAAGTTCCCAAATTAAGGTCATGCAAAAATATTTTTTTCTTTCAGAGTAACTTCACTAAATTGCAGGAAAAAAACCTTTTTTAAAAAATGTTAAATAATATAAAATTCCAACAACCAATGAATATTCAGAATATTAGGAATAGCAAATATTGATGCCAACTGGTAAAACTATAATTCTGATACTTGGTCATGCTTTGTATGGGTGGTGAAAAATGTTGTAAGACTCTTGTTCTTGTTTCAGGTTACCTTTTCTCCAATCATGTAGCCACCTACTTTTTACAGGAAAATATTATGTGTGGATGGAGAAGATTCTTAAGGTTGAAAGAGAGACAGTAATAACATTGGTATTTATAGACTAATAGAAATACATAATTTTGGGAACCATAAGAAATACAGTATTTATTTCTTCATAGAGTGTCATTGCAACCAACATCTAACTATTATCATGACTTATTGATAAATTGAACAAAATGTATCTGGTGCAAAAATTAGCATCAAAACTGACCTTATGATAAGATTTATTGTTTTCTTCTTGAGATAGTTGCAATAGAAACTCTAAAAGGAATAGAAAATGCACAAGTAGAATAAAACAATAAGATGCACTCTCTAATATTATGTACATTTAGCAAAAATAAATAACTCAACTTTAGTTAAAGACAAAAGTGGTGATAATTGTTAAGAAAAAAATGGATTCATATCAATGACATTTTATTATATTTTTTAGGCCTCAATCATGCATTCTAATCTTAGCTTTAAAAAAATGCCTCTTAGTATGAGAAGCACTTGATAATTTTTAAAGAGCATATACTTTCATTTTAAAAATGCATCAAAGGAAAAAATGTAAGTGCTTAAATATATATGTTCAATCAAGAAAAGTCCTTGAATAATGAACTAGCTGAAAAGTGCATTAAAAAAGCAGTCTTACTTAAAATATCTACACACACACACACACACACACACACACACACACACACATCCTAGGAACAAAATTAACCAAGAAAGTTAGAGACCTTTACAAGGGAAACAACATAGCACCAATGAAAGAAATGGAAAATAATACAAATGGAAAGACATCTCATGCACATGAACCAGAATAATTAGTATTTTCAAAATAAAAATACTATCCAAAGCAATCAACAGATTAAATGCAATTCCTATCAAGATGCCAATGACATTCTCCACAGAAATAGAAAAAAAATTATTAAATTTATATAGAAGCAAGAAAAGAGCTCAAGTAGCTAAAGTAATCCTGAAGAAAAGGAACAAAGCTGGAGGTATCACACCACCAGACATCAGAATATACTAAAAATACATAGAAAGCAAAACTGCATAACACTGGCATAAAAACAGACACATAAATGGATGGAATGGAATAAAGAATTCAGAAAATAATCTACATATCTACACCCATCACTTTTTTTACAAAAGTGCCAAGAACACACATGGGAAAAGAAAAGTTTCTTCAATAAATAGTGCTGGGAAAATTTTATATCTATATGCAGAAAAATGAACTTCCATCTAGACTTCCATCTCTCATCTTATACAAAACTCAACTCAAAATGTATTAAAGATTGGAATATAAGACCAAAAATGATAAAACTACTAGAGGAAAGCATAGAGAAAATGCTTGAAGATATTTACCTGGAAAAATATTTCATAAAGAGTCCTCAAAAGCATAGGCAGCAAAAACAGATGAATGGGATTATATAAAACTAAAAAGATTCTGCACAGAAAAAATAAAATGAACCTATAGAATGGGAGAAAATACTTGCAAGTTACTCATCCAACAGTGGATTAATATCCAGAAAATACAAGAAACACAAATTTCTCAGAGAAATACATATAAATGGCCAACAAAGATATGAAAAGACGTTCAACATCACTAACCATCAGGGAGCTGCAAGTCAGGACCTCAATGAGGTATCATCTTATCCCTGTTAGGATGACTATTATCAAAAAGAAAATAAGGCCGGGCTCGGTGGCTCAGCCTGTAGTCCCGCGTTTTGGGAGGCCGAGGTGAGTGGATTGCCTGAGCCCGCGGGTTCCAGACCTGCCTGGGCAACTTGGCGAGACCTCATCTCTACAATAAATCAAAAAATTAGCCGGGTGTGGCAGCGCGCGCCTGTAGTTCCAGCTACTCTGAAGGCTGAGGTGGAAGGATCGCCGGAGCCCAGCAGGTCGAGGCTGCGGTGGCCGGAGCGGCCACTGCACTCCAGTCTGGGTGTCTGAGTGAGACTCCAACTCAAAAAAGAAAAAAAGAAAAAAGAAAAGAAAATAACAAGTGCTGGTGAGGATATGGAGAAAAGGGAACTTTTATACACTGTTAATGGGAATGCGGACTAATGCAACTGCTGTGGATAACAGTATGGAGGTTCTTCAGAAAAATACAAATAGAACTACCATATGATCCAGCAATTCCAGTACAGGTAATTTATCCAAAGGAAAGAAAATCATTATATTGGAGAGACATCTGCACTTCCATGTTTGTTGCTGCACTATTCACAATGGTCAAAATATAGAGACAGCCTAGGTGTCTGGTAGCATATGAATAAATGAAGAAAGTGTAGTATATATACATGATAGAATGCTGTTCAGTCATAAGAGAATAAAATTCTGTCATTTGAGGCAACATGGATGGAAATGGAAGATGTTATATTGGGTGAAATAAGCCAGGAGCAGAAAGTTAAATATCACTTGTTCTCACTTATATATGGAAGATAAAATAAATTGATGTCATAGAAGTAAAATGTATAACCAAAAATACAGGAGGCTGTAAAGGGTAAGAGGAAGGGAAGCATAGGGAGAGATGTGCCTACAGAAACAAAATTACAGCTAGATAGGAAGAATAAGAGTTCTATGCCACTGTAAGGTGACAATACTTAACAATAATATAGTATATGATTTCAAATAGAAGGATATTTAAAATTTTCAACACAAATAAATGATAAATGTTTAAGATGATTGATATGCTTATTACCCTTATCTGATCACTATATTATATGCTTTGAGTATCATAACTATTAAAGCATCACCATGAATATGTAAAAATTTTTAAAATTAAAAATAAATAAAAATAAAAATAAAGTCCTGTGTACCATTTGTGAAAATAGTTCTCCATTTTCTAGTTATCTATCAAATCATTTTTACAAAAACTATTATTAAAACTAAATCTGGCAGCTTTCTTCAGGTAGTTGCAATGAATCCTTATAAAAAACATATTTTCTTGACCTTGAATTACTATAATACTGATTGTACTCGTGATAAAAGAAAAAATAAAAACAGTAGTATTTCCTGTTTTACACTGTTTAAGCAAGAAACATACTAAAACGTTCACACTTAATGTTTTATACTTATATATAATAAAACACAACTCATTTTTTTTTATTCTTTGTATAATTTCTTTTAATGTAGAAATTTCAGAGCCTTCTAGTTGCTGATCTGGCATCTAAATTGGGATTCACCACTTTGTCCTAACAAGTAAAAATCTGAACAAACTGAAAAATCAACAATTAATTTTAGATTTACCAAATAAGTGTGATCATAGGGCAAGTTACTACTTCCAAAATTGGAGAGATAGGTACACAAGGAAAATCATAACTTACTAGAGCAGAAACCTACGTGGGAACCAGTGGTAAGATAGAAAAGGTGGAACTGTAATTGATGAATTGCTGGAGGATCAGAGTGGACAAGTCTGAGAGGTAGAAACCTCCAGTGAATCAGGGATGAGGCTGACTTTTGTGTTTTACATTCTAGAACTCTACCAGATTATCACAGTGAGTATAGGAGAAAAAATTCTGTAAGTTTTCTGGCATGGGCAGAAGGAAATTAATCATTTTGAAGTATGCCAGATCATTTTGTTTTTCTTACAAGGTTTGTCCTCAAAATAAATTATGTCATCAGAATTTAACCTATTGGGATTTTAACAAGGGAAATACCCAACTTCAGACCCCTTCAGCAATTTGTTCCTTCTCAGGTGGGGAAAAACACTTGAGAAACACTTGTGAAATGTACAATCAAGTGGCATAGGGTAATTAAAGGAATGAAACTTAATCACAGGGTTATAGAATGCTTCCCTGGCCCAATACCTCACCACTACACCATTAAAGGCCTATTTAACAGAGTTTTTATGACCCAAAACATTATGTCTGTCTTTCAACATAAAGTTACAAAGCATATTAAAAGACCAAAAGTACATTTCAAAGAGATAGAGCAAGCATCAATATCAGACTTAGATATGAAAGGGAGATTGAAATTATCAGATGGCAAATTTTAAACAATTATAATTAATATGCTAATGGACCTAAGATAAAACGTATACAATATGCAAGAGTGGATGGCTAATGTAAGCAGAGAGATTAAGCAATCCAGCAAAAAACTTAAAAGTTATACTAGAAATAAAAAAAGTACTATAAGAGGAATTATTCTGATGGTCTCATTTTTTGATTGTACATAGATGAAGAAAGAATATCTGAGTTTGCATCAATAGACAATTCCAAATCAAACGCAAAAAGACAGGAAAAAGACTGAAAAATGGAATACCATATTTAAGAAGTGGGACAATTATGTAAGTTGTAATATGAGTAATACAAATAAAAGGAGAAGAAAGAAATAGAAGAACAGAAACAAATAGTTGAAGAAATAATGACTAAAAATTTCTGTAAATTAATATTAGAACCCAAACCACAGATCCATGAATCTCAGAGAAGCCCAGACAGGATAAATGCCAAAATAACTACACCTAGGGATATCACAATCCAATTGAATACAATTAAAGATAAAATCTTGAAAGAAATCTTACCTATAGATGAGCAAAGACAGCACTTACATCCTACTTCTTCTCAGATACTATACAAGAAAGAAGGGTGTAGAGGGAAACATGTAAGGTGTTGAGAGAAAAAGCAATCAATCAAACTAGAATTTTGCATCCTTTGAAATTCTTCAAAAGTGAAGAAGAAATAAAGACTTTCTAAGCTGAAAAAATATTAAGGGAATGTATTGCCAGAAGATCTGAGTTGCAAGAAATGTTAAAAGAAGTTCTTCAGAGAGAAGAAAATTATATAACTTAGAAACTAAGATCTACATAAAGAAGGGGAAACCATTAGAGAAGGAATAAGTGGAGGTAAATAAATTTTTATTTTTCTTATTCTTAATTGATCTAACAACAAATTTTGCAAAATAATAAAAGCAATAATATATTACATTATATATGCTTAAGTATACATATATAGGCTTACATATGCTTATATAAAATGGAAATACATGACAGAAATGATACAAGGGATGTGAGGGAAAAATCAGGAATATTTTATTATTGTAAGGTTCTTGAAATACTTGTGAAGTGGTATAGTACTATTTGAAAACAGACTTTGATTAGTAGTAAATGTATGTTGAAAACTCTGTGGTAATCACTATTTTTTTAAAAAAGGAGTATAATTGATATGCTAAGAAAGGAAAAAAATTCTCAATTTCTCAATTTTTTGCTCAAGTAAATGCTCAAGATAATGATCAATTAAAACCAAAAATGGCTGAAAAAAGCATGGAAGGAAAAAACAGATATAAGAAACAAGTATAGAAAATTGAAAACAGTAACTGTGGTAGATATTAATCTAACTATATCAATAAGCACTTTAGACATAAATGGTGTAAATACACTAATTAAAAGACCCAACTATAATCATAACCACCGTACAGTGCGATAGAGCACTAGAACTTATTTCTTTTATTTAGCTATAATTTCAGCATTAAAATTAATCCATTAAACAACCTCTGGCTACTCCTTCTGCCTTACGCTCCCCAACCTTTAATAACCACTACTCTACTCCCTACCTCTATGAGATCAACCTGTTTAGTAGCTTCCATATATGAGTGAGAACACACAGTATTTACCTATCTGAGCCTGGCTTATTTCCCTTAACACAATGTTCTCCAGTCATCCATGTTGCTGCAAATGACAGAATTTCATTTTCTTGTATGGAGATAGTATCCCACTGTGTATATCTACCACACTTTTTTAATCCATTCATCTGTTGATGGACACTTACACGGATTCCATATCCTGGCTATTGTGAATAGCGTTACAATGAACAAGAAAATCCAGATATATATTTGACTGAATTATGTGGTAACTTTAGTTGTAATTTTTTAAGAGAAACCATCATATCGTTTTTCATAATGTCTATACTAGTTTACAATTCCACCAACAATGCAGGATATCAGCTTTTCTTGCGTCATTGCCAGCATTTGTTATTTTTTCGCTTTTTGTAATAGTCATTTTAACTGGGGTGAGATGATTTCTTGTGTTCTGATTTGCATTTGTACTGATTATTGGTAATGCTTTAAAAATTATATCTGTTAGCCATTGGTATGACTTCTTTTGAGAAATGTCTTTTTGAGAGATGACAGCTCATTTGCCTTATTGATTGATTGATTGATTGATTGATTGATTGAGTCAGGGTCTCAGTCTGTCTTCCAGGCTGGAGTGCAGTTGCACAGTCATGACTCTCTGCAGCCTCAACCTCTTGGGCTCAGGCAATCCTTCTACCTCAGCCTCCTGAGTATCTGGGACTACAGGCATGCATCACCATGTCCCACTCATTTTTATTTATTTATTTTATGTTTTTGTAGAGACAAGACCTCTCTATGTTGCCCAGACTGGTCTTAAACCCCTGTGCTCAAGTGATCCTCTCACCTCAGTCTCCCAAAGTACTGGAATTGCAGGTGTGAACCTCTGTGCCCAGCTCATTTGCTCGTTTCTTATTAGGATTATTTGGATTTTCTGTTTTTTAGTTGTTTGAGTTCCTTGCATATCCTGGACATTATTAGTCCCTTGCAGGATGGATAGTTTGCAAATATTCTCTCCCATTCTTCACGTTGTCTCTTTATTCCATTGATTGTTTCTTCTACTGTGTAGAAGGTTTTTAGTTTATAATATCTTTTGCTTTTGTGGCCTGCACTTTTTAAGGCTTTTCTTCATAAAATTTTTGTCAAAAACAACTTTCCAAAGTATTTCTCCTATGTTTTAGCCCAGCAGTTTTATACTTGTGGGTCTTACATTTAAGTTTTTAATTCATTTTGAGTTGATTTTTGTACATAGTGAGAGATAGGGATCGAGTTTCAATTTTCTGCATACAGATATCCAGTTTTCTCATGAGGATTTATTGAAAAGACTGTCCTTTTTTCAAAAAAATATTCTTGGCACCTGTGTTCACAATCAGTTGGATGTAAACATATGAGTTTATTTCTGGGTTTTTGTTCTGTTAAACTAATCTATGTATCTGTTTTTATGCCAGTACCCTGCTGTTTTGATTACTACAGATTTGCAATATAATTTGAAGACTGGCACTGTAATTCCTCCAGCATTTTTTCTCTTTGTTCAGGATAGATTTCACTATTTTGCTTCTTTTGTGAATTTCCTATATATTTTAAGATTTGAAGCCGGGCTCGGTGGCTCAGTCTGTAATCCCGCGCTTTGGGAGGCTGAGGTGAGTGGATTGCCTGAACCCGCGGGTTTGAGACCCACCTGAGCAACTTGGCGAGACCTCATCTCTACAATAAATCAAAAATTAGCCGGGTGTGGTAGCGAGCACCTGTAGTTTCAGCTACTTGGAAGGCTGAGGCAGAAGGATTGCCGGAGCCCAGCAGGTCAAAGCTGCAGTGGCCGGGAGCGGCCACTGCACTCCAGTCTGGGTGACAAAGTGAGACTCCGACTAAAAAAAAAAAAAAAAAAAGATTTGTTTTTATTTCTGTGCAGAATGTCACTGGCATTTTGATAGAGATTGCATTGAATCTGTAGATTGATTTTCATTGTATGGTCATTTTTCACAATATTAATTCTTAAAATTCTTAAACATTGAATATCTTTTTCATTTTTTATATCCTCTTCAATTTCTTTTATCAGTGTTTTATAGTTTTTTATAGACATCCTTTATCTTCTTGGTTAAATTGATTATTAGAGTTTTTGTTTTGTTTTGTTTTGTAGCTATTGTAAATGGGATGGCTTTCTTTTTCCTCAAATTTGTTGTTAGTGTATGGAAATGTTACTGACTTTTTCACATTGATTTGGTATGCTATGACTTTACTGTGTTGCCCAGGATTGTGTACAGTGGCAAGATCATATCTCACTGTAACATCAAACTCCTGGGTTCAAGTGATCCTTCTGTCTCAATCTTCCAAGTACCTTGGAATATAGGCAGGCACCACAATTCTTGGATATATTTTAAAAATTCTTTAAAACATTCTTTAGAGGCAGGATCATGTTATGTTGCCCAGGCGGATCTCAAACTCCTGGTCTCAAGTGCTCCTCCTGCTATGGCCTCCCAAAACAGTGAGATTACAGGTGTGAGTCAATGTTCCTGGCTAGATTATCTGTGTATATGGTTTTCTATATATAAGATCATGTCATCTGCAAACAAAGACAACTTGACTTCTTTCTAATTTGGATGCCCTTCATTCCTTTCTTTTGTTTAATTGTACTGGCAAAATCTTTAATATGACGTTGAATAAGAGTAGTGAGAACCACATTCTTGTTTTGTTTTAGTTTTTAGACAAAAAATGTTTTCAGCTTTTCCCCATTCAATATGATGATACCTGTGGATTTGTCGTTTATGACCTCTACTGCTTTGAGGTACATTTCTTCTATTCTTAGTTTGCTGAGTTTTTATCATTAAGCTTTGTTTAATATTATCAAATGCTTTTTCAGTATATATTAAGATAAACATATGAATTTTGTCTTTTATTCTGTTGATGTGATATATTATGTTTATTGAATTGCACATGTTGAACCATTCTTGCATCCTTGGGATACATTTCCCTTGAAAATAGTGAATAAACATTTTAATGTGCTGCTGGATTTGGTTTGCTAGAATTTTGTTTAGGTATTTTTAAATAGCTAAAACAATGGATTTTGAATGTTCACAATACAAATAAATAATAAATATGTGAGGTAAGTATGTTAATTATCTTGATTTGCTCATTATACATTGCATACATATATAAAGATATTACACTGCACCCAATAAATATGTACAATTATTGTGTCAATTAAAAATCATAAAAACCAAAAGATCAATGATTTATTGTCTATAAAATTTTTTAAATATAAAGATGCATATTGATTAAGAGTAAAAGGATAAGGAAAGATAAATCATGTTATCAGTAGAAAACGAAAGCTCAAGTATCTATATTAATTTTAGGAAAAGCAGATTTTAGGACCAGGAACTTTATCAGAGATAAAGAGAGGTATTACACAAATTGAAAAGGGTCAATTGCCCAAGAATACATAATTGTAATGTGTGCATGCCTAACAAAAAAGCATTCAAATACATAAGGCAAAAGCTGATTTAACTGACAAGATAAATAGTTGGAAACTTCCACAGTACTCTATCATAAATGGACAGATTCCACAGAAAGAAAATCAAGAGGGACATCACTGAACTCAATAGCATCATCAGTTACCTGGATATAATTGACATCTATTCACTACTTCAGTCAGTGACAGCAGAGAACACATCCTCAAAGTCAAATGGCGCATTCACCAAAATAAAACATCTAGTAGGCTATAAAAAACATCTTAGTAACTTAAAATAATACAAATAATACAATGTATGCTCAGATTTAAGGCAGTTAAGTTAGACATCAATAACAGAAGAGTAGCTGAAAATACTCAAACACGTGAAGATTAGAAAACACACTTTTACTTGACACATGGGTCAAGTAAAAATTCTCAAAAAATCAATACATACTCTGCACTAAATGAAAATACAACTAATCAAAATTTGAGGAAGGCAGCAAAAGTGGTGCTTAGGATAAAATTTATAGCATTGAATGCATATATTAAAAAAGAAAAAAGATCTAAAATTAATAATCTAAGCTTCTACCTTGGAAAACTAGAAAAAGCAAAGATCAATGAAATTAAAAACGGAAAATCACTAGAAAGAATAAATGAAATTGTTAACTAGCTCTTTGAAAAGATCAATAAAATTGATAAGACTTTATCAAAGCTAACTAAGAAAGAGAGAGAATACAAATTACTAATATCAGAAATAAAAGAGGGATCATCATGATAGAATCCATAAACATTAGAAAGAACATAAGTTAATCTTATGAACAACTGCATAGCCTCAAATTTGGTAACCTAGAAAAAATGGACCAATTCCTTGAAAGACATAAACAGCCAAAACTCATGCCAAAAAAAAAAAAAAGAACATAAAATCTGACTAAGCTTAAATTCATTAAAGAAATTAAATCAATAATTAATAACATTCCAAAACAGAAAGCACCAGACCTTCATGTGTTTGCTAGTCAATTTACCAAATAGTTAAGGAAGAACTTATAACTGTTAACTAGAATTTCTTTTAAAAAAAAATCCTTCTCAAATCATTTTATGAGGCCAGCATTACCATAATACCAAAACAAGACAAGAAAAAGAAAACTACAGCTCAATACTCCTCGTAAACATATAGATGCAAAAATCTGCGCCAAAATTTTAGCAAATTGGATATAATAATGTAAAAAGAAATTTAGCACCATGACCATGTGGGATTTATTCCAACTGTGAAAGACTGGTTCAACATTCAAACATCAAGTAATACAATTTATCACATTAACAGGTTAAGAATCGAAATTACATTATCATATCAATAGACACAAAAAACACACTTGAGAAAATCCAACGCTCATTCATGATTAAAAAAATAACAACCTTTCATTAAAATAGGAATAAGGGACAGATTTTTTAAATTGGATAAAGAACATCTAAAAAATACAACTAATATTATATTTATGGTGACAAATTAGAAGGCAAAGGTGCTCTTTCTTACCCCTCCTTTTCAATATTGTATGGGAAGTTCTAGCTAATATAATAAAGCAATAAAATAAAATATATACAGATTAGGAAGAAATAAATAAAATTGTCTGTGTTTGCAGATGGCATGATGGTCTATATAAAAAAAGCCTTAAAAATCACCCAATAAACTGCTAGAACAGCTAGAACTAATAATCATACAATGAAAATTCATGATTAATATACAAAGTTAATTGCTTTCCTATATGCCATCAATGAACAAGTGGAATTTAAAATTAGTAATATTATGCCATTTACACATCACGCATATGTAACTAAGGAAATGCAAATTATAAAAAAAATGAGATACCACTAAAAGCCTATTAGAATGGACAAAATCAAATTCTGACAATATCAATTCTGGTAAGGATGTGGAACAACAAGGAATTCCCATTCTTTGCTAGTGTGAATTAAAAATGGTATAGCTACTTTGAAAGACACTTTGGCAGTTTTTTGCAAAATTAAACGTATGCTTACCTTATAATACAGCAGTCAAGCAGTCACTCTCTTTGACATTTACCCAAATGAGTTGAAAATATGTTCACATCAAAACTTCTGTATAGAGTTGTTTACAGTAGTTTTATTCATAATTGTCCAAACTTTTAACAATGAAGCTATCCCTCAGTAGGTGAATGGGTGAATAAAACTGTGGTATATCCAAACAATGAAACATTATTCAGCACTAAAAGTAATGAGCTTTCAAGCCATGGAACAGCATAGAGGAAAAAAATCCATATTACTTAAATTCAAAATACTAAGTGAAAGAGGTCATTCAGAAAAAGCTACATACTATATAATTTCAACTAAAGGATATTTTAGAAGAAGCAAAACTATAAACAGAATAAAAGGAAGAATGATTGCCAGGGTGCTAGGGACAAGGAGGGATGAATTGCAAAAACACTGAGAATTTTCTAGGGAAGTAAAACTACTCTGTAAAATATTACAATGGTTAAAAACATGTCAGTATGCAGTTATAAAAACCCATAGACTACTCAACACCAATTGTGAACCCTAATGTAAACTATGGACTTTTGGTGATAAATGATGTTCTAATGTAGGTTAAGCAATTGTAATAGGTGTACTATGCAAAATCTGTCCTTTTGTTCAATTTTGCTGTGAACCTAAAAGTGTTCTAATTATAAAGTCTACTTCAAATTTCAAAATGTAGAAATTCTTCCTAAACTGTATGTGATATATACTGTTGTTGAACACATACTATGTGCTTAGAATAGTGCTCAGAATTGATTCCTCTTTTCAAGAACTGGGGGAGACATCTGTATTTAAAAATAATTCTACGTGAAATGAGGAATATAATGGGGCTCATACAAGACGCTCTTTGGGAACTGATTGCTGTGATTTAAACACAGGCCTTGAAGTACATGTTAAAGTTGGAGGAAGGTAAGAAGTCATTCCCATCTTTTGCAAATGAAGTATAAGTTACTGAAAAGCAAAGATAAAGTTCTAACACCTGTCCACAAATGACAGATTAAAGTCTGACTTGAATTTATTGTGGTTTTATTGTTTTCATCAAATGTTACTAATCTTAAAACTACAGGGTAACCCCTCAGGTCCCCTTCCACAGTGGGGGCTGTTCTGTAATTTTCATAAATCCTGCTTAAAAAAAAACAAAAAAAACTATAACAATCCAGTTTACTAAGAAAAAAAAAATTGATTGAGAAACAAATCTTTATGATCAGTTAAAAAAATCCATAAAAGGTAAACATTAAGATAATTTTTTTTTTAAATATGCACACATAAAAATCCAAAATCCTTCTTTTTCATTAAGGTTGTGTGTCCATCATGAAGTCAAAATTCTGCTGTTGGCTATTGACTTTTAACATATTTTACATTTGCTGAATATTTTCAGAAATAATATTTGTCGTGGTAACTCTACTTATCCTAAGTTTATTTCCATTTAAATAATCATGCTTAAGCCGGGCTCGGCGGCTCAGCCTGTAATCCCGTGCCTTTGGGAGGCTGAGGTGAGTGGATTGCCTTAGCCCGCGGGCTCGAGACCCGCCTGGGCAGGCGAGACCTCATCTCTACAATAAAATAAAAAAATTAGCCGGGCATGGTAGCTCATGCCTGTAATTCTGGCTACTTGGAAGGCTGAGGCGGAAGGATTGCCTGAGCCCAGCAGGTTGAGGCTGTGGTGGCCGGGAGCGGCCACCGCACTCCAGTCTGGGTGACAGAGTGAGACTCCAATTCAAAAAAAAAAAAAAAAAAATCATGCTTAAATGAAAAATGACTGTATGAAAAAAATTAAATTACATAATATCAGAATTTTCCATATTTACTCACTATAAATATAACTTTGTGAAAATCAGCAAATTAATATTTAAATTAAATAAACGACACGATGTAAACATGAGCTAAAAACTTTTAAACCATTATTTTGTAAAATATTTTGTTCCAACTTTTGACTCTCACAGTGTATTCTGCTAGGTCTTCATATTAAGTCATCATTTACTTATCAAAAAGTGTGTATTTATATATACTGAAATATTATTTTAAAAAATAGTAATGTGACATCAAGCTGATTCTTCATTTAGAATAAACATTATCTGAGATCTTTTAACATTGTATTTTGTAAACACAAGTTGTGATACTTGAACTTTGAGATTTATTCTGCTATATACTCACCCAGCAATACATCATTTATTCATTAAGTTTTCAGTAAGTAGAAGTGTGTGTGTGTGTTAGTCAATTTGATCTGCTATAGCAGAACACTCTAGACTAGATGGCTTAAAAACAGAACATTTGCCTTTCAAGCTTTTGCAGATTGGAGGATCAGAAATCAGGGTACCAAACAGATTCCGTATCTGGTGAGGGTTTGTCTTCTGGCTTGTAGACAACCATCTTATCTGTTTCACATGGCAGAGAGAAGGGAGGCAGCAAACTTGCACTGTTGTGTCTGTTCTTAAAAGGGCACTTAATCCCATCATAAGGGCTCCAATTTCATGATCTAATTACTGCCCTAAGACCCCATTTCTAAATACTATCACATTGGAGAATAAGGTTTCAACAAATAAAGTTTTGAAAAAATAATCATTCAGCCCATAGAAGTGGTGTGTGTGTATGTGTGTGTGTGTGCATATATATAATTACAAATAAGCAGTCAAAATGATACAAAAGGAAAGATGATTAAATATAATTAAAATATGTTGATTCTAGTAGACTGCTTATTACAATAAGAAATTCAAATGCGTTCTCAGCGTTTTGTCTCAGTAAATAAGTCAAATTCAATGTGTAAGGGTTCTCACCAATTATACTATTTTTTGAACCCTGCTCTCTTGTCACTTTACATGCTTAAACAGCATATATCTGTCAAAATTCAGGACTTTAGCTGGCAGCAGTTTGCCTGTCTTTGTAAGCTATATAAAAAAGAATAATTTCTGTCTGAATTAAACATAGGAGTGATCTCAAAGTTAATACTGGAAGATTGGCAGTTTGGAATCATTCGTCTCCAGGGAAACTGATAGAGAACACAACTGTAAGTTTCTCCACATTTTTTATTTGCCAATCCACCAGGAAGAGACAATCAACTGAGATTGGCAAATATTTTCCATGACTTTTTCCTTCAAGATATATCAGTTATGTTCCCTAGGATGAAAAAAAAATCTTCCAAAATGTGAGAAGATATTTATTCAAGCTTAAAAAGAATCTATTTTTTTCATAAATAATATTTCCTATTAGTTTAACATAAAATCTTGGATTGATTATATTTGTATAGATAGATATAGATTTTTACATAGAATGCTAATAGATATGCATACATATAAGCATGCTGCATGTTAAATTGATTTTATATTATGTATGTTCAGAAAATAAAACGAATATTACAAAAATATATTTTTAAATGGATGATTTGAGAATATACAAATGTAGATTTAGATTTAGATATATAGATATAGCCTGACATTCTTCCTCATAGAGTTGTTTGCTTAGTGAAATGTCAGGAAGTTAGAGTCTTTTAATTAAGATGTTTATGGTAATTTGAAGGTAGAATCAGAACAAAAAAAAAGAAAGGTGGTTGCCAGAGAAGAAAAGTTGAGAGCTGAGAAACATTACAGTAAAGAGAGCTTAAGGAAGGTGGTCAATGAGTAATTCCAGGTGATGAGCCTGAGAGCCTCTAAGAATAAGAATGGCTCATATACAATTTGAGCTCAAAGGAATGCTGCAATATAAATGCCTCTTGTGAAGGAATATGGAATCTGAGTGATGGTATAAAAAATAGTCTATGCATGTGAGATGATGAAATTATCTCTAAATTAAACTAATTCAGTAGGAGCAGGAACTTATAATCAATGAGTAGTAGGAACAATGCGACTCTGAAAAGATTAGGAGGAATGCTGGACTTTCCATTGCATATGGAATGGTAGTGTAAGCTGCTGTCATTTGAATTTGAAAGTTCAAGGTAAAGCCCACTGATGTTTGGTGTACTTATGTGTATGAATATAACTTATAAAAATAACAGTTATGGGCAACCTCCTCGGGTCCCCTCCCACTGTGGGAGCGTTTTTATCCCCTCAATAAATCCTGCTTTCAAAAATAAATAAATAAAATAACAGTCATCTTGGCTGTTTTAGATAAACTTAAGAGTATGCTGGTGACTAGAAACAGATACACGGTAGCAGTGTGTGGTTATAGATTTTATGAAAGAAATTTGATCCACTACATGTCTGTTCAATAGTGTCATTTTTGATTTTAGAGATTCTGTTCAAGTATGGTGAAATTGATAATTTTCTACTCATATTTCTAATATTTCATAATCGTCTATTGTGCAATGGCAGGGGAAAGGTATTTTCAACAAATATTTCTCTCTCTCTCTCTCTCTCTCATAAGAAAATGACAAAAAAAATTTTGCTGTTGCTCTAACTCCTACCAGCGTTGTATACTCTTCAGTGAATCACATAGAAACTAGATTTAGAAGTATTGTGACATAGTTCCTTTGTAGTTGAACAGAATGCTTTAATATATTTCTCTTCATTGAAAAAGTTACAATAAAAAAATTAAATTTTCACCCAGAGAAATTAGAGTATAAAGAAAGGGTGTGTAAAGACCAAACCTAGTATTGTATTAGAAAATAATCATGGACAAGATTGAAATAATTTGAATTATCAAAATAAGCAGGTCAGTATTAGAAAAATATTTTCTTCCTCTTAGAGATCAAAGTTGATAGGAAGACAAGATTATATAAAATATAGAATCATGTTATTGAAGTTCAGTTCCTTTAAAAACTATGTTTGAGGAAAGGGAATTCAAGTTTCAGGAAGTAAAAACAAATCTAAAAGGATCCTCCTAGAAAGAATGTTGTGTCTAACAGAGTGTCCATAAGCCTAGAAAATCTGATGCATTGGGAATTCCACATGGTTTTACCAAATCAGGTTGTTTGTAGAGTTAAGATTGCAAGCAGAAATTATTTCCATTTGTTGTTTTTTTTTTTTGAATATTATTTTGTTGATATATACAACATAAAATAAAACATTTTAACCATTTTTAATTATAAAGTTCAGTGGCATAAGCTACATTCACACTGTGAAGCCACCAGCACCACTATTCGTCTTCAGAATTTTTTTATCATCTCAGACTGAAACTTTGTACCTATTAAACAGTAACTCCCATTTTCCCCACCCTCCACCAAACACCAGTTCTTGGCAACCACCATTCCGTTTTCTGTCTCTACAAATTAATTACTTTAAATATCTCAAATAAGTGCTATCACACAATATTTGTCCTTTGTGTCTGACTTGTCTCACTCAGTATAATGTTTTCAAGGTTCATACATGTTGTAGCATACATAAAAATTGCATTCACTGTAAGGCCAAATAATATTCCATTGTATGTATATACCACATTTTGTTTAATTATTTATCTGTCAGTGGAATTTTGAGTAGCCTCCAACATTGGGCTTTTTTTTTTAATAATGCTGCTATGAGCGCAAAAGTACAAACATTTGTTCAACTCTTGCTTGCAATTAGTTTGGGAACACATTCAGAATTATTATATCTTATGGTAACTCCATTTTTTAAATTTTTTGAGGAACCATTAAACTTTTTCCATGGTGGCTGAACTATTTTACATTCTTACCAGAACACACAAGGGGCTCCCAATTTCTCCACATACTTACCAACA
>NW_007258423.1:396037-396442 GCF_000164805.1 Carlito syrichta
CAACAACATTTTTTAAAACACTGTGCTTTCTCTATTGAATGGTCTTGATAATATTGTTGAAATTTTTTTGACCATGTATGTGAAGTTTTATTTTGAGCTTCTATTCTATTTTATTCATCTAAATGTCTGTCTCTCAGGAACTACCACACTTTTGATTACTGTAGTTTTGTAATAAGTTTTGAAATCAGGAAGTGTGAGACATTCAATTTTTTGACTATTTGAGGTCTCCTGAGATTGTATATGAATTTTTGATTATGTCTTGATGGCTCTTTCCTCATGAAAGGATTAATATAATTACTGTGGGAGTAGGTTAGTTATAGTGCCAGTTGACCTCCTTTTGCTCCTTATCTCACAACTTCATGTGTCCCTCTCATGTTCTGTCATGAAATGAAATGACAAGTATAC
>NW_007258424.1:0-12841 GCF_000164805.1 Carlito syrichta
AAAGTGTAACAAGATTTCTGTAAGAATCTAAGACACTGGCACTCACTGTATTCGTTTGCAAGAGATATCAAAACAAAGTACCAGGTAGTTTTAACAACAGAAATTTATTTTTTTCACAGTCCTAGTAGAGGCTGGAGGTCCAAGATTAAGGTGTCTCCAGGGTTAGTTTCTTCTGAGGCCTCTCTCCTTGGCTTGTGGGTGGCTGGCCTTTTCCTGTATCCTCACCTGGTCTCCCCTCTGTATGTGTCTGCCCCCTAATTGCCTCATCTTATAAAGATGCCAATCACATTAGACTAGGGCCTACCCCAGTGACTTTATCTAACCTTGATTATCTCTTCAAAGACCATCTCCAAATGCAGTCATATTCTAAGATATCATGGGCTAAGGTTTCCACAAAAGAATTTTGGAGAGACCCAGTTCAGTCCATCACACTCACCAACAAGACATTTCTGCACGCCCCAACCAGCTATCAATTGTGGAATGTTTAAGAAATTTGGAATACCTGATAGCCTTCATTTCTCTTAGAAGAGAGATAAACAGGCTGTCTTTATCAATCATGGAGAGCATCGCTACTTCATAGGAGCAGATAAAAACAAGGGAGATAATGAACACACCACGCTGCGAAAGCAGCCCCAGGGACATTTGCTGAGAGAAAGACAGGGACCAACTTTCCTAACACAGCAGTCCCCATTCTTTTTGGCATCAGGGACCATTTTTGTGGAAGACATTTTTTCCATGGGTGGGGGTGGAGGAATGGTTTGGGGGTGATTCAAGCACATTGTATTTATGGTGCACTTTATTTCTGCTAGTATTATGAAATAATTATACAGCTCACCATAGTGCAGAAACAGTGAGAACCCTGAGCTTGTTTTCTGGCAACTAGGCAGTTCCATCTGGAGGTGAGGGGAGACAGTGACACCTGAAATGTGTCGCTTATGTCCAGTCTACTCCGTCATCTCGTTTTGATTGCTGTCACTGCAGAATACTCCGCTTCACAAAGATAGGATGTTGGAGACGGAAGCAGGCTTTTCAGTGCTTTTGTGACAATCTCAGGATATTCTGCCTTGACTTTAATCTGGAACATATGGAGATCTGGAGTTCTCTCAAACATACTTTTAAAGCCATCATCCTTTGCAGTCTCAAGCAGCTGATTCTCTTTTAGCAGGTACAAAGTCGATTCACTTGGCTTATTTACAAATGGGCTGCAGATCCATTCCTTCCCAGTTTGAGGGTTTTTGTGGTTGGGAAGCAATGCTTAGAGTCTTTTGAAAGCTGAAATAGGTAATTGTTTACCAGCTGGGAGAAAGAGGCCCTGGCTCAGACTCTTTCAAATCTCTGCTAATGTTTGGAACATATCAAAAATGCCAATGTTCGCTTGTCGCCCCCATAATTCCAGTTTGGCTTAGAATACAGCCGCTTCATCTGTCAACTTGAACACAGCTGTCATACTCTCCTGAAGTGGCAGATTGATTTCGTTGAACAGGTTGAATATGTCACACAAGTAAACAAGTTTTGTGACCCATTCTGTGTCACCCAGTGGTGGCTGTTTTCTAAAAGAAATCTCTGGAGCAGCTCTCACAACTCAGAAACTCTGGCCAGCGATCTACCTTTCTACTTGAGAAAGCCACCTCACTTCTGTGTATAAGAAAAGAAGTGTGTGCTCTGAGTCCGTCTCATCACAGAGCTACCTGAACAGATGTGAGTTAAGGGTGTGTGATTGAATGTGGTTGATAACATTAATGCAAAATGTTGAGTTCAGGTGACATTTTTCAGCTAGCCAGCATTTCGCTAGAGATAACAAGTGTGTAGACTTACATTCAGAAGTGACCTCTTTGACCTGAGTAGTGAAACCTGAAAGCCGTCTATCCACTCTATCCCAGGATATACTCACACAAAATGACCAATTCTGTTTTCTTGATATGTAATCATTCAAAGACTTGAATAGTTCTTCAGCTGTGGTATTGGTTGACAACAAAAGTGCACATAACATATCCTCAGACGCATCCTCCTGAAAAAACATATCACACAAAGACAAGCATTGTTGCCTTGTTGCCAACATTAGTAGACTCATCAACCTGGATTGCACACCACGACTCATTAATTCTCTCTAACAATTTTTCCTCCATATCCTCTGCTGTTTCATCAATTCATCTAGTCATGGTGCTAGCCAAAAGAGGAACATGTGCCACCTATTGAATTGCATGCAGCCTCTCCTAAAAGTTTGCCACAAACGTCCTTAGCCGCAGACAGGATCAGCTCTTCACCAGTAGTACGGGGTTTCTTAGCTTTAGCAATACAGTTAGCCACTAAGAATGATGGTGTCAGTGCAGACACATTTGATGAAGTGATGTCCTTCAATAATTGCTTCTGTTCTTCATGTTCACTTCTTTTTTTTCTCTTTTGAAAAAGCTTCCTTTTAATGCAAGGTGCTGGGTCTCCATGTGACGAAGCAGTTTTGAAGGTTTCATGGTTACATTGGTTAGCCAGTTTCCACATATTATACAAAGCAGCCTTGGAGAATGTGAATCACTTGTTGCAACAAATCTGTAATTTAAGTAGGACTTTTGGTATTTTTTTTAAAATGCAGCTTTCTTTTCGTTGGTGGTCTTAGAGTCTTCTGCTGTCTCATCACTGAGTCTCGCCATCTTTTCAAATAAGTTCTTCAACGATGTTTGTTTTTTATTCATTTTGGTGAGGATTAGCTTGTGGGCTTACCAAAACTGTGACTGAGACGAGTATACAGTTCAGGAAAGAGGCATGGATGAAAGTGACACATAAAATAACGGGTGGGCCATGCACAGACTAAAATAAGTGTTGGGTTCTGACTTAAAACCTACCATCAGATGCAGATGTACAATTGAAGTACATCAACTCACTTGCCACTCACTGATAGGGTTTTGATATGAATCTACAAGCAAATGATTTATTATGGTCTCTGTGCAGTCAAACCTCACTGCTAATGTTCATCTGTATTTGCAGCCACTCCCCAGCACTAGCATCACTGGCTGAGCTGCCCCTCAGATCCTCAGGCATTAGATTCTCATAAGGAGTGTGCAACCTAGATCTCTTGCATGTTCACAATAGGGTCTGTGGTCCTATGAGAATCTAATGCCGCAGCTGATCTGGCAGAAAGAGGCGTGCAGGTGACAAGCTGAGCCATGGGCAGCTGCTGTAAATACAGATGAAGCCTTACTTGCTCGACTGCCAATCACCTTCTGCTGTGTGGCCCAGTTCCTAACAGGCCATAGACTGACCCAGGGGTTGGGGACCCCTGTCCTAGCAGACTAGGTTCACCTAAGCTGAGAATTCAGCAGAATCCTAGACCTCACCCTTTCATAGTTTGAACTGGCACATATTAGGGTACATAAGAGATGGAAAAGAGACTCCAGAGAGATCAGAGGTTCACTGTATCACTGTTCTTCATAAAAGTCCCTCTCCAGGCGGCCTAAATGAGTTCAGTTCTAGGCACATTTATATTTGAAAAGCGCTGCCGGGCTCAGTGGCTCAGCCTGTTATCCCGCGCCTTTGGGAGGCTGAGGTGAGTGGATTGCCTGAGCCCGCGGGTTCGAGGCCCGCCTGGGCAGGCGAGACCTCATCTCTACAATAAATCAAAAAATTAGCCGGGTGTGGTAGCGTGTGCCTGTAATTCCGGCTACTTGGAAGGCTGAGGCGGAAGGATCGCCGGAGCCCAGCAAGTCGAGGCTGTGGTGGCCAGGAGCGGCCACTGCACTCCAGTCTGGGCAACAGAGTGAGACTCCAACTCAAAAAAAAAAAGAAAAGAATAGCGCTGGAGTGAAGGAATTAGGAAAGAAAAGGTACAGCTCTTGTCTTTGATCTTTTGAAACAACTTGCAGATTTGGACAATTGCCTAGGTAAAAAAAAATATGTGTAATTAACACAATGGATCAGTATAACACAATGAATTTTTTTTATTTGAAAAACTGTAAGTGGAATATGAATTAGAGTGAAGGACAACTGAAATATTCTAAATGTGCCATAGGAGGTACCCAATTAAAGTAAGTTTATATTGGATCTTTTTAAATTTTTTTATTTTTGAGTTAGAGTCTCACTCTGTTGCCCAGTCTGGAGTACAGTGGCACCATCACGGCAACCTCAACCTTGACCTGTTGAGCTCAGGTGATCCTTCCACCTCAGCCTTCCAAGTAGCTGGAACTACAGGCACATGCCACCACACCTGGCTAATTTTTTGATTTATTATAAAGATGAGGTCTCACCAAGTTACCCAGGCTGGTCTCAGACCTGTGGACTTAGGCAGTTCTGCAACCTCCCAAAGTGCTGGGATTATAGGCATGAGTCACCTTGCCTGGCTTATTTTTTATTTTTTAGAGACAAAGTCTCCCTCTGTCGCCCAGGTTGTAGTGCAGTGGTGTATCATAGCTCACTGCAGCATCGAGTTCCTGGTCTCAAGCTGAGTACAGGCACATGCCACAAACCTGGCTAATTTTTTTTATTTTTCTACTTTTTGTAAAGATAGGAGTCTCACCGTGCTGCCCAGGCTGGTCTCCAACTCCTGGACTCAAGCAATCCTTCCACCTTTGGCCTCTCAAAGCGCTGGAATTATACGTGTGAGCCACCACTCCCAGTCAGGTTTTCTTTTTCTTTGTTATGTTTTTATTTTTTATTTTTAATTTTATAGATGTAGGGTACAATTCAGGTTTAGGTTTACAAACGCTGATTATGCAGTATCCTTGTTGATGAGGTGTACCCCTCCCTGCCCTGGCAGTTTCCATCAACTGTCAATCCCACCTCCCCTCCCCGGCAGTTTCCCACTACTGCCAATCTCTTTCTTATAGTGTTATGATAATTGTTCAAGGTTCGCTTATGAGTGGAAACATGGTACTCTGTTCTTTGTTTCTGTGATAGATCACTGAGTATGATAGACTCCAAATTCATCCAAGTTGCTGTGAAGTCCATATATTTGTCCTTCTTTATGGCTGCATAATATTCCATTGTGTACATGTACCACATTTTTTAAATCCAGTCCAGCTTCGATGGGCAACATGGTTTTGCTATTGTGAATAGAGCTACAAGAAACATACATGTACAGGTATCTTTTTTGTAGAATGATTTGAGTTCCTTTGGGTATATTTCCAGTAGGGGAATGGCTGGGTCATGTGGAAGATCAATTTCTAGTTCTTTCAGAAATCACCACATTGTCTTCCACAGAAGTTGCACTAGTTTGCACTCTCACCAGCAGTGTAGAAGCATTCCTTTTTCTCCACATCCTTGCCAGCATCTGTTGTTGTTTGTTTTAGTAATGTTGGCCATTCTTACTAGGGTTTGGTGGTGTCTCAATGTGGTTTTGGTTTGCATTTCTCTGATGATGAGTAAGGCTGAGCACTTTTTTATGTGTCTGTTGGCTGCCCGTATATCGTCTTTTGAGAAGTGTCTGTTCATGTCTTTTACCTACTTTTTAATGAGGCTGTTTGTTTTTTTCCTTTTGGCACGTTTGAGTTCCTTGTAGATTCTAGATGTTAGGTCTTTGTCAGATAAAGAGTTGGCAAATATTTTCTTCCCATTCTGTGGGCTGTCTCCCTGCTCTCTTGATGGTTTCTTTTGCTTTGCAGAAGCTCGACAGTTTGATGAGGTCCCACTTGTCTATCTTATTTCTTATGGTATGAGCACTTAGGGTTCTGATCGGGAATTGGTTGCTAGTTCCAATTTCCATAGGGGTGTCTCCTGCGTTTTCTAAGATTTTTTTTTTTTGAGTTGGAGTCTCACTCTGTCGCCCAGACTGGGGTGCAGTGGCCGCTCCCGGCCACCACAGCCTCGACCTGCCGGGCTCCGGCGATCCTTCCGCCTCAGCCTTCCGAATAGCCGGAATTACAGGCATGTGCTACCACACCCGGCTAATTTTTGATTTATTGTAGAGATGAGGTCTCGCCAAGTTGCCCAGGCGGGTCTCGAACCCGCGGGTTCAGGCAATCCACTCACCTCGGCCTCCCAAAGGTGCGGGATTACAGGCTGAGCCACCGAGCCCAGCTTCTAAGATTCTTATAGTTTGAGGTTTTACGTCTAGATCTTTGATCCATTTAGAGTTAATTTTTGTGTATGGTGAAAGGTAGGGGTCCTGTTTCAATCTTCTGCATGTGATCAGCCAGTTTTCCCAGCATCATTTACTGCATGGGTTCTCCTCTCACCAGTTGTTGTTGTTGGAGGCTTTGTCAAAGATGATTTGGTTGAGAAATTGAGGCTTTGCTTCCAGATTCTCTATCCTGTTCCATTGGTCTAGATGCCTGTTCTTGTACCAATACCAGACTGTTTTGATTACTGTAGCCTTATAGTAAAGTTTGAAGTCTGGAAGTGTGATACTTGCTGCTTTTTTTTTTTTTTTGCTAGGGATTGTTTTGGCTATTCTTGGTCGTTTATGTTTCCATATGAATTTCTGTATTGTAATTTCCAGGTCTGAGAAGAATGATGTTGGTAATTTAATGGGTATCGTGATGAATCTGTAAATTGCCTTTGGTAGGATGGACATCTTAACAATGTTGAGTCTGCCTATCCAGGAGCACGGAATATATTTTCATTTGTTTGTGTCTTCTTGGATTTCTGTGAGCAGTGTTTTGTAGTTCTCATTGTAAAGGTCTTTCACTTCTCTGGTTAGGAAGATACCAAAGTATTTTGGTTTTTTGTGCCTATTGTGAATGGGATTATGCTTTTTATTTTGGTCTCTGCCTGCTTTTTCTTGGTGTATAGGAATGGAACTGTCTTTTGCACATTTATTTTGTACCCTGAGGCTTTGCCAAAGTCTTTTATTAGTGCTGGTTTTTCACAGATTCTCTTGGATTTTCAAGGTATAGGATCATATCATCAGCAAAGAGGGATAACTTGACTTCCTCTTTTCCTGTTTGGATATCCCTGACTTCCTTCTCTTGTCTAATTGCCCTGGCTAGGACTTCCAACACAATGTTGAACAAGAGGGACGAGAGTGGGCAACCTTGTCTTGTTCCAGTTTTGGGGGGAAATGTTTCCAGTTTCTGTCTGTTTAGCAATATGTTAGCTATGGGTGTATCGTAGATGGCACTTACTATTTTGAGCTATATTCCTTCTATCTCTAGGTGTTTGAGGGTTTTTATTAAGAAGGGATGCTGGATTTTATCAAAAGCTTTTTCTGCATCTAATGATGTAATCATGTGGTTCTTGTTTTTACATCTGTTGCTGTATTTAATGATATTTATGGCCTTGTATATGTTGAACCAGCTCTGTATCCTGGGGAGGAAGCCTACTTGATCATGGCGGATGACTTTTGAGATGTGTTTTTGGATCTGATTTGCTAGAATCTTGTTGAGGATTTTTGCACCTCTGTTCATAAGTGATATTGGATTGTAGTTCTCTTTTTTTGTTGGATCTTTACCCGATTTGGGTATCAGTGTGATGTTTGCTTCATAAAATGATTTGGGGAGAATTCCATCTTTCTCAATTGCCTGGAATACTTTCAATAGGATTGGTATCAGCTCCTCCTTGTACATTTTGTAGAATTCTGCTGGAAAGCCATCCGGTCCAGGGCTTTTTTTTGTAGGTAGTTTTCTTATGACCGAGTCAATTTCCTAGGTTGCTATTGGTCTATTTAGTGTCTCAATGTCTTCTTGTTTCAACCTGGGGAGGTTGTGTGAGGTCAGAAAGTCCTCCATTTCATTTAAGTTATCAAGTTTGTTTCCATATAGGTATACATGGTAATCTCTAATAATCTTTTCTATTTCTTCAGGGTCAGTTGTGATTTGATCTTTTGTATTTCTAATTCTGTTTATTTGGGCTTGTGCTCTCTTTTTCTTGGTCATTCTGGCTAGGGATCCACCAACCTTGTTAATTCTTTCAAAGAACCAGCTTTTTTTTTTGAGATATTTTCTATGATATTTTTGTCTTCTGTGTCCCATATTTAGGCTCTTATTTTGGTGATTTGGATTCTTCTGCTGAAGTTGGGGTTTTAGTGGTTTTCTCTCTCCAGTTCCCTTAGGTAATTTGTTAGACACTTAACTTGTGATCTTTTCATTTTCGTGATGTGTGCTTGTAAAGATATAAATTCCCCTCTTAGAACTGTTTTCATGGCATCCCAGAGGTTTCTTCATTTTCATTTGTTTCCAGGAATCTTTTAATTTCTGCTTTCATTTCAGTGTTGACCCAGTAGTTGTTCAGCATCATGCTGTTTAGTGTTCATGTCTTTGTAGGCCTTGGGGGAGTTTTGTTGGTGTTGATATTTATTTTTATTCCACTGCTGTCTGAGAAGGTGCATGGCAGTATTTCAACCTTATGGAATTTGTTTATGCCTGATCTATGGCCAAGGATGTGATTGATCTTGGAGTATGTTCCATGTAGTGATGAGTAGAATGTATATTCTGTGGTTATTAGCTGGAATAATCTGTAGATATCTATTAAGCCCATTTGGTCGAGTGTCAAGCTTAGGTTCTGGATCTCCTTGTTTATTTTTTGCCTCGATGATCTATTTAGGCTGTTAGTGGGGGTATTCAAGTCCCCTCTTACAATAGGGTTAGAGTCAATATCTTTTTTTAGTTTACTTAGTAGTTGCTTTATAAATGCTGGTGCTCCTGTGTTGGGCGCGTATATGTTTAGGATGGATATTTCTTGTTGATGGATTGAATCTTTTTTTTCTTTTTTTTGAGTTGGAGTCTCACTCTGTTGCTCAGACTGGAGTCAGTGGCCACTCCTGGCCACCACAGTCTCGACCTGCTGGGCTCTGGCGATCCTTCCGCCTCAGCCTTCCAAGTAGCCGGAATTACAGGCATGTGCTACCATGCCCGGCTGATTTTTTTATTTATTGTAGAGATGAGGTCTCACTGCCCAGGTGGGTCTCAAACCCATGGGCTCAGGCAATCCACTCACCTCAGCCTCCCAAAGGCGCAAGATTACAGGCTGAGCCACCGAGCCCAGCTTGGATTGAATCATTATGTAGTAACCTTTTGTACCTTTCTCAATTTTTGATTGCTTAGGTGTTGTTTTGTCTGATTAAGATCATGACTCCTGCCTTCTTTTGTGATCCATTTGCCTGGAAATTCGTTCTCCATCCTTTAACTTTGAGTCTGTGTGCATCCCTTGTGGTGAGATGAGTTTCCCGGATGCAGCAAATAATTGGGTCACAGTTTCTTATCCAGTTTGCCATTTTGTGTCTTTTCAGTGGTGTATTTAGTCCATTCATGTTCAGGCTGATTATTGAAATGCAGGATTGTCTCTTCCCTAGATATGTACTCATGGAAGGGGGTGCCCCAGCCATGCCTATCCTGGAATGGAGTTCTCCTATTGCGGCTGACCTCAGGCTCTGCCTGGCCTTGTCCCTCTCAGTCATGGACCAGCTGTGTGTGTCTGATGTTCAGAGGATTGCTGGGGAGGAGGGGGTTTGGGCCAGACCCGGACTCATCACTGATCTCTTTGGAGTTCTTCCTCATCCTTTTCTGGTCACACCCTTTGTCCTGCAGCTGGATCAGGGTAGGGGGTGGGGCGCCTGGAACTCAGCACTCATCAGGTCCCTCTGAAGTTTGTGCTCTCAGGAAATTCCCTCTGGGTCATGATCAGCCCCTGAGTAGCTGATCCGCCAGTCACAGAGACTGGGTCTGTTGCTCAAATGGTGAGCAAATCAGCACTTTTCTACTCCACCTTCAAGAGAGTGGTAGGGTACCTCTCTAGTCCTCTTCAGCGGGACTCTGCCTCTGGCTCCCTCCGCAGCCCCTGCTGCCAATGTCTGGCTAGGCACTGAAGTGGTGAGGCAAAGCCTGGAGCCAGCAGTCTTTCCTGCTGCAGTGGTGAGGCAGAGCCTGGGGCGGCAGTCTCTCTCCACTGCTTCTTCACAGGAAAACTTTCATCGACTTAAAAAAAAAGTGATGCTTGGCTTCTGTGACCCGGGAAGAGCCAGGGACCAAACAGAGAAGCTGCAGCACCTGCTGTTGCACCAGAGCCCTGACCACTTGCTCACCAGCCCCCACTTAGTCAGTCTCTCCCAACATTTTCTTCCCAGGAAGGGTTTTGTTGATTTTTTAAAAAATGGCACTTGGCTTCTGCATCCCGGGAATCACTAGGGTCCAAGCCCAGCAGCTGTGCACCAGCCGCTGCACCAGGAGAGCCCTGGCCACTAGCTTCCTAACCCTCACTCAGTCAGCCACTCACATACCCACTCACTTACCAACACATACACAAAATTTGATATACACTCATTCACTCCCACTGGGACTTGCATAATCAGACTGGCTCGGCCGCCATCTTCCCGACCTCTAGGTTTTCTATATATAAGATCATGTGGTCTGATTTATTTGTCCATTCCTTGCCCACCTCCCCTTACTAGAATTAGACTCATAATGAGGGTGGACCTCTTTGCCTGGATGCTACATACCCTGTACAGTGCCTACCACATAGTAAGGACTCAATAGATATCGGTTGAATAAGTGAATGAATGATTAGATGGAAAGACAATATGAGTGAAGGTTTTGGAGTTGGACAGTCTGGGTTGAACCCTGACTCTGTCACTTGCCAACTATGTGACCAACTTGTCTGAGCTTCCTAAGACTATCTTCTCTTTTGTAAAATGGGGTAGAAATAGGACCTATCTCAAGGTTGCTGAAGATAAAATGAGGTAATCCATGTCGAGTGCTTCACAGGCGCTTAACAGATGTCTGTTGTTATTATTAGCTGGTTTTCCTCTTTAACGTAAACAGAGCCTCCCTGAGGGGTGAGGGATGAGGAAGAATTTAAAGGTAAGAGGGAGAAGAGGGGCAGACAAGTGAAAGAAAGTCATTCGTAGGAAAGGGTGACTAGAGAGCACAACCCTGTGTCAGGACCAATGAGCTTGAAGAAGCAGAATTTTTGGTCAATGAAACCTGATGAGCTTGGAGAGAAAATCAACTCTTGGAAGCCTGTAGCTCTGAGGATCACATGTGAGATCCTGAGGGTAGGAGAAAGGCCTGGAAAATTCCGTCATCGTCTCCCACATGAACAGGCGTGAAATTCTGTTGTGTCTTCCTCAGATTAGTTTAGAACAGCAAGCAGACTTGCTCGAGTGCCCTTTCTCACTCGCAAGGAGAGATTTCAGCTCAGGGCTGACTTCATTTAAAGATGCCTTTAAAATTGTTATTCTCCATGGCAACCAGAGGAAGAGATGAGTGGAGAGCTTCGCCCAAATCCCCAGATTTCTCCATATCTTCAAATTTGTCTCAATTACCGAAGAAGAGAGGTATGACATAAGCAACAACTCACTATTCTTTCTGCATTCCGAGGCCCCACGCGATATTTTATAGCAGATACCATAGTCATGTATCCTAATTTAATAAGACTCAGCAGTACGTGAAGCTATAGAAATCCAAAGTGACTGCTTTTACACTATTAAAGATTTCTTTATTTCTTTGTTTCCAAAAGGAGTTGAATTGGCATACCTTTAAATAGGTTTCCCCGGCCTATACATTTCAAGTGTCCTTTATTAAAACTCAACTTAGGCAGCATTACTGGGAATATGGTGCATATATTATGTGTTGCATGTTTAGTAGAAAAAGACTTAATCGAGGCTTGGTGGAGGGATTCTGAGTGTCTCCATGGTAACTGAAGGAGGGGCTCCCTTCTGCTTGCCCTGAGTTTCTCTCCAAGCTTAGCTCTCTCTAGGGTTGGAGTTTTTGGTGGTGAGGTCAGTTAGGACCAGCTTATCTCTGGGTACAAACCCCAGCATCCTTGAATCTCAAATACTAGCGCACGAGGTTTGTGTTGTACTAGCCTATAGGGTGTGTTTTCTCTCTGGTTATCTTTGAAGTTTTCCCAGGTGCTGGCTTTACTCAGTGCAAAACATAATGGTTTTGCATAATGGCCCAGCCTGTTTCAGAATGCAGACAGCAAACTGTTCCAGAGAAGATCCATGAGGTGAACCCTGCTGTCAGAAGGCCAGAAACCGACGGGATCCTGTTCTTTCTGCTCTGGCTAACCGGGTCAGTGACAGCTACCTTTATCTGCCTTCTGTAATTCCAACCTCTAAGTCATTGCTCACATCCCTGTGCTCGGGGCCAAGTGATACTGCAGTTAGAACTGGGCTCTTTCTGTCATTAGGCATTCTTGGCTTGGTGCTCAGGGCTTTCGACCTTTCAAGGACCCATGTCAATATTTCAGAGCTGGAAAAAATGTATTGGATTCTAAACATGAAAATAAAGCATTGCAAGGGAAATAAATATTGAATTACGTGTCTGCAAAATGTAACATGATACCAAGGAGTCAACTGCCACTCAATTCAATGTAACTTATATAGTTACATTAAATTATAACACAGTTTGAATCACGAGGGAGAAAAAGTGTGCTATCACAAAACTCTAATAAATTGGAATTATTAAAATTATACAGCCAAATGTATATGTTCTGTGGAATGTAGGTATGTTTTAACGTGTTTGCTATGAATGGGTCAGGGCCTGGGACCTAGACAGAGTTGGATACTGCAGTCCTAGACTTGGTCCTGACTTCAGTACTTTGTAACTGTGCCATCCTAGGCAAATTAATACAACTCAGAGAACAATGTTTTCTCTTTTACAAAATGAGCTTAAAAGAAATAAAGGTCCATACCATAATTTGGTTTTTTCTGTTTTTTATTTGTTAAATTTGTAAACATCAGAAATTTATTTCTCACAACTCTAGAATCTAGAAGATCCAAGAACAAGGCGCTGGCAGATTCTGTCTGGTGAAAGCCCATTTCTTTTTTTTAAAAAAAATTTAATTTAAAAGATGTGGGATACAATTCAGTTTAGGTATATGAATGTTTATTATGTGGGTACCCTTGTTGATGAGGTGTGCCCCTCCCTCCTCTGACAGTTTCCCTCAACTGCCAATCCCACCCCCCCTCCCCTGGCAG
>NW_007258424.1:12948-70512 GCF_000164805.1 Carlito syrichta
GTGATAGATCACTGAGTATGATAGACTTTAAATCCATCCAAGTTGCTGCAAAGTTCATATGTTTGTCCTTCTTTATGGCTGCATGATATTCCATTGTGCATATGTACCACGTTTTTTAAATCCAGTCCAGCTTCCATGGGCAGCATGGTTGGTTTTATGTTTTTGCTATTGTGAGTAGAGCTGCAACAAACATGCATGTGCAGGTATCTTTATGGTAGAATGACTTGAGTTCCTTAGTAGTGTTCAAGTTTCCTGGATCTTTATGGTAGAATGACTTGAGTTCTTGTTGGGTATATTCCCAACAGGTGGATTGCTGGACTATACGGAAAGTCAATTTCTAGTTCTTTCAGAAATCGCCACACTGTCTTCCAAAGAGATTGCCCTAGTCTGCATTCCCACCAGCAGTGTAGAAGCGGTCCTTTTTCTCTGCATCCTCGCCAGCATCTGTTGTTGTTTGTTTTATTAATGATGGCCATTCTTACTGGGGTTAGGTGGTGTCTCAGTGTGGTTTTGATTTGCATTTCTCAGATGACTAGCGAGACTGAGCACTTTTTCATGTGTCTGTTGGCTGCCCGTATATCTTTTTTTGAGAAGTGTCTATTCATACCTTTTGCCCACCTTTTAAGGGGGCTTTTTGGTTTTGGTTTTTTTCCTTTCAGAGATCCCAATTCTTATAGATGGCATTTTGTAGGTGTTCTTACAATGGAAGAAGTGACTGATGGGCAAAGAGGTTCCAAACCAAGCTGGTTCCCTCCAGCCCTTCTCTAAGGCATGAATCCATTCATGAGGGAAGAGCCCTCATGATTTAATCACTTCTCAAAAAGCTTCACCTCTCAATGCTACCACAGTGGGGATTACATTTCAACATGAATTATGGAGGGGGTACAAACATTCAAACCATAGCTGAGATCTTCACAGGTAAACGGAACATTCCTAGTTTCATATCCTTCCCAATCTTCCCAGAAGCATCCTTTATTTTGAAGTTATTGCCTGTAATACTAGTGTATTTTTGCTCTCTTATTTACAAATACAGAGGGTGCCAAAAAAGTATACACATTTTAAATAAGGAAAAACTGTACTAAAATTGTAATACTCAATATATACCAATAGCAAAAGATGAACACAAGTCACGTTTGACTTCTGCAGTTACAAGGGGTGTTCAGAGTGGTTACCATCAGCACCCAGTCACTTCTGATGATGGTAAACTAAAAGTAACACATAGATAACATCTCTTAAAATGTGTATACATTTTTTGGCCCCTCCCCAACCCTGGTATACTTGAGTCTTTGAACTATTGTTTTAGGTGTTCTTTGAACATTTTTTACATTCATTTTGTCATGCTGCTTGTTTTTCCCTCAAATACATTTTCTTTGACATGTTATAATTTTGAAGCTTATCCAAGTTGATACATTTAGATCTAGCTAATTAGGAGTTCAAAACTTTTTGTATTTAATCATATAAATATATTTTACTATTACTTTTCTATTTATGAACATTTATGTTGCTACCCATTTTTCACTTAAATAACCTTACAAAGAATGATCTTGAAATTTCTTCTAGAGTTTTTTTGCTACTTATTTATTTATTTTTATTTAAAAGATGTGGGGTACAATTCAGGATTAGGTTTACAAGTGGTCATCGTACATTTTTTTTAAAGCATATGTACCTAGTGGTAAAATTAGTGGTTTATTTGGTGTATACATTTTATTTATTTTTAAAAAATTTATTTCAATACAGTAATTTGTAGGTGGAAAAGTGTCAACACAATGTTCTTTGTGTGTGTGTGTGTGTGTGTGTGTGTGTGTGAAGAATCTAAGAGAAATATGTCAAAGTTAAAGGAAAGATGTTTTCATCTTCTAAGGACCCTCCACCCTATATTGGATTCCCTTTTAGCAATGGTTGCTAAGAGAGCAGATATGGAACAAGGGATCTCTCTTATACATGCCCAAGGAAGTTACGATGGATCTGGAGTCTTCTGAGGAAAAGTGGAGAGTTTTTATCATTTAGATACCAGTTGCAAATAATATTTACATACAGGATGAGCACCCCAGTCCAGAGCATGGAGTGTCATGTAGGTACTCAAAAAGTTTGGGATTTTGGAGTACGTTAGATTTCAGGTTTTCAGACTAGGACTACTCAACTTGTATTCCTTTTGTGCCTAGAACTCATCTAGAAGAAAAGAAATAATATGAACGGCGACTAAACAGGGCTAACTGTATATTCTAGATATTGCGGGCTCAACTCCCCTCATCCAAAGACATTGCAAATCCTCCACTCCCTGAATCCATTGCAAAGACACCAGTTGGTAGCACAAAACCAGTGGCAGCTTTCTCTCATGCCACAAAAGGGACCACATTGAATTCCATCCCATGTCACCCTCAAGAAATACCCCTTTAGGTGGCCCGTGCCCCCTTTTTGTGGCTGGGTCCTGTACATGGTAGGACTGTTTGTATCACCACTGAAGCTTGAGAGAAGAACTTGCTCTTGGCTTGGGTGGGCATTTGGTAGGCACCAGCTGGGATCTCCCGCTGGACCCTGATCTATGACAATGATTCAGACAGCCTGACTGTGAAGAAAACGCAGAAAAATCTCCTCATGCTGACATTTATTTATTTAAAACAGAACTTAATTCAGAAATGTTCCAACTCTGCTGTTAGGCACCATATTACCCAATAACAAGTATTTAAAAAATCTAAATCCGGTTAACTTGGGATTTCCCCCTCTAGGTTTCTTGAACTTAGTAGTGTTCAGATTTCGTGAATTTACTTACGAAGCGGACCTTTTTGGGGGTTCCTGGGGGTGCGTCTGTATTGGAGTTTGATGTTCTTGCCTCCCACTCACTGGTTGTGTTCCCTGAAGCCCTGCTCTGATGAGTTGGGCTTAACGACTGACCCTCTAGGGATGTTCTGTGCATGGGAGTGTCTGGGGCTGTGCACACCCTTTTCCCTGCCACGACCACACTCTTGGTCATTCTCACCTGTGCATGTTTTGCTCATCCCTTCTGGTCTAGCCAAGAGCTACCCCTTCTAGAAGCCTTTCCTGGCTTCTAGTAGCTTGAACTGGCTAAGTAACTTGAGCAAGTTACTTAGACGACTGGGGTCTCCTATCTTTAACAGCCTTCATACGGACACCACTTATTTGGAATTTGCATTCTTCTTTAGAGCCAAATCACCATTGTCTGTGATCTCATATGTGACAGATGCTGGAGACAGTCATAAATAAATAAATAAATAAACAAATACCCAAGTTTCTGCCCTCGAGGACACCCAGGGACATGTTAGGAGAGGATCATGCAAGAGGAGAGGGCATGGAGACAAGGGAGAGGCTGACCCAGAAGAGGTGACCTAGACAGCTCCACAGAGAAGGACAATGATGAACTGGTTTTAGGGAGAAGCAGTCCACAAACAGCAAATCCAGCACTACAGTGACATGAAAGGATCTGGACTTGTCGGGGGACTGAGCACAAATGACCACAGCCCAACTGGACTGTTCTGCGCTGGAGCCAGACCCCCCGGGTAGGAATCCTGGCTCCAGAACTTACAAGTTGCGTAACCTCGAACAAGTTACTTAACCTCCCTGGGCCTGGTTTACCTCACATGGATGGTGTGGATAATAACAGTACCTGCCTCCCGAGGTTGTTTTGGGAATGAAGAGGTGTGATGTGTGAGAACTGAGCTTACCGTGCGGCCACAGGATCAGTGGAAGTGAACCACTCCAGGAAAGAGTGTAGACCCATGGGGTGATGCCAACATAAGGGCCCAAGTTGGAATGAAGGTTGTATACTACAGGAAGAGTGAGTGAGTTTGGATTTAATCCCTTGGCCAGTGGAACCCTTGAATTATTACAGTTTCTGATGCTCAGTAAGTGCTTGCAAGAATGAATAAATGAATGAATACCAGGTTAAAAGATTCTTCTTTCTGTGTACGTGTATCAATAGACTACATTTTGCTCGCATGTTCACTGAAGCTCCCCTTATGCGCTTAATCCCTCTGATTTCTTCCACACTCTCACATCCATGAACCCTCGCTGTGATCTTTGGGCTTTAAGTTCTCTTCTATTCGCCTCGGGCATTTGACCTGCAGTCTGTCTGCCTAAATGTCTGCTTCAGAGTCTGCAACGTCAAATATGTGCAGCCCAAGCCCTAGCCTTGCGATGTGCTCATGGACCAATCCCTCCTGGGTCACTGCCATCACGGACCAGTCCCTCCCAGGTCACTGCCACATCTTTCCTCACTCCCAGGCTCCTGTGTGTTGCGAGAGAAGTCATTACGTTTGGTCGCCAGGATTTGCTGAAACTTAATGCCATCTACCTTCTGCTGCGGGCCCAATGCTGCCTGGCAATCATTTGTTCTTTTCGGCCTTTAAAAAGCAAAATATGATGGACAGCTGAAGAAAATACAGAACTCAACGAATGATCACAGAGTTAACCTCCATGTGAATACTTCCTGGGTCAAAACCAAAATGTTTCCAACACCCCTGAAGTCCTTCTCATGTCTCCTCCCAGTTATCATTGCTTTTTCTCTTTTGTCTACCACTATCACTATCGCTATCCTGAAGGTTTTGGTAATATTCCTCTATAGCTTTGCCGTTGAGCATGCACCAGTAAACACTATGATTTAGTTTTGCCTATTCTGTGAACTTTTTGTTTATGTATTTATTTATTTATTTGACAGTCTGGAGGTCTTTTATTTTATTTTACCCCCTATTCCGCCACAAATTCACAGGGAATAGGTTCCGGCAACTCAGGCTCTTTTTCTCTGTTTCCCAAAAAGTGAGCTTCTCTAGGTGGGGCAGACTGGCGCTTCAGTTGAACCTTTCACTGTGGCTTCCTTCTTTTTCAGATCATTTTTCTCTTCACAGGTTTCAGGAAGTTGTCTCAACTCTTAGAAGCATAATATGTTCAATATGCACATTAATTCTCTTGGCAAGAATTTCGCCCTTAACTTGTCTGTTCACAGCAATGCCAATAGCATTCTGGGTAACGTGCTGGGACTCTTCCAGTTTTGCCTTGATGAAACTCGTGGGGCATTCCTTTCTGAACAGTACCCATTCCCTTGATGTCCACAATATCACCTTTCTTGCAGATTTGCACATATGTGGCCAAAGGAAAAACTCCGTGTTTTTTAAACCGCCTAACAAACATCTGTTGGGTGCTTCTCTTTTTTCCCCTTGATTTCGTAATTTTGACAAATTACTAGAAAATGACTGCTTCAGCTGAAAGCAAGGCTGAACTTTATATTGATGGAATGACATAGCACACAGTGTGTGCATGTGTGTTTGTGTATGTGTTTGTCTAGCTTTTTTGACTTAATATTATGTTTGTGGAATTCACCCATGTTGCTGCAAAAAGTTGTCGTCTGTGCATTCTCAATTTTTCTTAGTATGTCATTCTATTAAATATATCATAATTTATTTATCTTTTTTGCAATTTTTCAGATATGGGGTTGTTTCCAGTTTGGGGTTACTTTGAGTAACGCTACTTTGGATATTACTTTGAATGTCTTTTATTTTTTGCAGAGACAGGGTCTTACTATGTCACCAACTGGTCTTGAATTCCTGGCCTCAAGCAATCTTCCCATCTTGTCCTCCCAAAGTGCTGGGATTGCAGGCATGAACCACCACACACAACATGATTAGTGCTTTTTATAGCCTGTGTAAGAAATGTTCCCCTACTTAAGGCCATAAAGATATTTTTCTGTGTTTCCTCTAGAAGCTTTATTATAATTGTTATTAAATATTATTTTGTTTATTGTTTGCCTTTCACATTTAAATCTACAAGTTTTCTGAGATTTTTTGTTTGTTTGTTTGAGCTGGAATCTCACTCTGTCACCCAGGCTGGAGGGCAGTGGAATGCTCACGGCCACTGCAGCCTAGACCTGCTAAGCTCAGGCGATCCTTCCACCTCAGCTTTCCAAGTAGCTTGAGCTACAGGCACGTGCTACCATGCTTGGCTTATTTTTTGATTTATAGAGACAGAGGTCTCACCAAGTTGCCCAGGCTGGTCTCGAACCCCTGAGCTCGGGCAATCCTCTCGCCTCATCCTCCCAAAGTGCTGGGATTACAGGCTTGAGCCACCACGCCGGGCCAAGATTGGTTTTCACAAGGACTGAGGTAGGAGACAAATTTTATTTTTTTTCCCACATGAATATTCAATTTTCCAGCACAATTTCTTTAAAATATTATGGTTCACTCATTCTCGGCAGTGCCAAGTTTGTTGTGTCCATTTATACATGACTGTGGTTTTAGATTCTCTATTCTGTTCCACTGATTTCTATGCTTATGCCAACGCTACACTGTTTTAATTATTGCACCTTTACAAACTGTCTCAATATTTAGTAGAGCAAATTTTGCTCCCTGGGTTTTCTTCCTCAGAGGTATCTTAGCTCTTTATTGGCTTTTCTGTGTCCATCCATAGGCGTACTTCATTTTACTGTATTTTGTTTTATTATACTTCACAGATACGGCGTTTTTCTTGCAAATGGAAAGTTTGTGGCCATCCTGTATGGAGAGAATCTTTGGGCTCCATTTTTTCCAACAGCAGGTGCTCACGCCAAATCTGTGTCACATTTTGGTAATTCTCCCAATACTTCAACATTTTTCACTATTATTGTATCTATCATGGTGATTAGTGATCAGCAATCTTTGATATTACTATTGTAATTGGTTTGGGGTGTCATGACCTGCACCCATATAAGACGACAAACTTAACTGACAAATGTTGTGTGTGTTCTGACTGCTCCACTGACCAGCTGTTCTCTCATCTCCCCTCCTCTCCTCAGGCCTCCCTATTTCCTGAGACATGACAATATTGGAATTAGGCCAGGTAATAACTTACCACGGCTTTTCAGTCATATGTCTCTCACATTAAAACAAAAGCTAGAAATGATGAAACTTAGTAAGGAAGGCGTGTCAGGAGGTAAGATAGGCCAACAGCTAGGCCTCTTATGCCAAACAGTTAGCCAAGTTAGGAATGCAAAGGAAAAGTTCTGGAAGGAAATCAAAAGCGTTACCCTAGTGAACTCACCAATGATAAGAAAGAAAGACAGTCTTATTGCTCATAAAAGAAAATTTGAGTGATATGGACAGATGATTCAATGAGGTGCAACACTTCTTTTTTATTTTTTTTTTGAGTTGGAGTCTCACTCTGTCTGTCGCCCAGACTGGAGTGCAGTGGCCGCTCCTGGCCACTGCAGCCTCCACCTGCTGGGCTCTGGCAATCCTTCCGCCTCAACCTTCCAGAATTACAGGCATGCCCTACCATGCCCGGCTGATTTTTTGCTTTATTGTAGAGATGAGGTCTCGCTGCCCAGGTGGGTCTCTAACCCGCGGGCTCAGGCAATCCACTCACCTCAGCAACAGTTCTTTAAGCCAAAGCCTAATCCAGAGCAAGGCCCTAACTCTCTTCAGGTCTATGAAGATTGAGAGAGGTGCGGAAGCTGAAGAAGAAAAGTTTTGAGCTAGAAGAGTTCATATGGTTTAAGAAAAGAAGTCATCTGCATTACGTAACATCGCAAAGTGAGGCAGTAAGTGCTGATGAAGAAGTTACAGCAAGTCAGTCTGCATTAAAAAAATATGGTATATACACACAATGGAATATTATGCAGCCATGAAGAAGGACAAACATATGGACTTTGCAGCAACTTGGATGGATTTAAAGTCGATCATACATCATAATACTATAAGAAAGGGATTGACAGTAGTGGAAAACTGTGGTGGTGGTGGGGGAGGTGTGTGGGATTGGCACTTGAGGGAAACTGCCAGGGTAGGGATGGCACACCTCATCAACAAGGGCACCTGTATAATGAACATTTGTATACCTAATCCTGAATTGGACCTCACATCTTTAAAATAAAACCAAAAAAAATTTTTTTAAAGAAGTTACAGCAAGTTATTCAAAAGATTTAGCAAAAATAATTGATGAGAATAGCTACAATAGAAATAAATTTTTAATATAGATGTAGCACTCTTCTATTTAAAAAAGATGTCACCTAGGACTTTCATAGCTAGAGAAAAGACAATATCTGGCCTCAAAGCTTCAAGGAACAAGCTGACTCTCGTGTTAGGGGACTAATTCAGTCAGTGACTTTAAATTCAAGCCAATGTTCATTTACCATTTTGAAAAACCTATGGTCCTTAAAATTATGATAAATCATTTCTACCTGTGCTCTATAAATTAAACAACAAAGCCTGGATAACAGCACATTTATTTATAGCACAGTTCACTAAATATTTGAGCCTACCATTAAAACCTACAACTCAGGAAAAAAAATCCTTTCAAAATACTTAAATATCCCAGTAACAACCCTAGATAGATCATTGAGGCAAAAATTCAACAAGGAGATCCAGAACTTCAACTTGGTGCTTGACCAAATGGACTTAATAGATATTTACAGAACACTCCACCTAACAACCATGGAATACACATTCAACTCATCACCTCATGATATGTACTCCAAGATTGACCATATCCTTGGCCTAGTCAAGCATAAACAAATTTGATAAGATTGAAATACTGCCATGCACCTTCTTAGACCACAGTGGGATAAAAGTAAATATCAAAACCAACAAAATTTCCCTCAAATCAACAAAGACATGGACACTAAATAGCATGATGCAGAACAACTCCTGGGTCAACACGGAAATCAAAGCAGGAATTAAAAGATTTCTGGAAACAAATGAAAATAAAGACACATCTCACTTAAACCTCTGGGATGCCATGAAAACAGCACTGAGAGGGGAATTCATTTCTTTACAAACACACATCAAGAAAATGGAAAGATCACAAGTTAATAGCCTGACAAATCACCTAAGGGAGGTGGAAAGACAAGACTACCAAAAATCTAACTTCAGCAGAAGAATCCAAATCATCAAAGTAAAAGCCCAAATACAGCACATAGAAGGCAAAAATATCACAGAAAAAAAACCCAATGAAACAAAAAGCTGGTTCTTTGAAAGAATAAGCAAGATTGACAGACCCCTAGCCAAACTGACCAGAAAAAGAAAGAAAAAACCCAAAAAACACAATAAAAAATGCAAAAGATCGCTGGACTCGGTGGCTCAGCCTGTAATCCCGCACTTTGGGAGGCTGAGGTGAGTGGATTGCCTGAGCTTGCAGGTTCGAGACCCACCTGGGCAATTTGGCGAGACCTCATCTCTACAATAAATCAAAAAATGAGCCAGGCGTGGTAGTGCGCACCTGTAGTTCCAGCTACTTGGAAGGCTGAGGCAGAAGGATTGCCGGAGCTCAGCAGGTCGAGGCTTCAGTGGCCGGGAGCGGCCACTGCACTCCAGTCTGGGTGATGAAGTGAGACTCCAACTCAAAAAAAAAAAAAAAATGCAAAAGATCAAATTGCAACAGGCCCCGAAGAAATACAAAAAACTATCACAGATTTATATGTACACCTGTATGGAAACAAACTCAAAAGCCGAAATAAAATGGAGGACTTTCTGACATAACACAGCCTCCCAAAGTTGAATCAATAGGAAATGGAGACATTAAATAGACCAATAACAACCCAGAAAATTCACTTCATCTTAAGAAAACTACCTACAAAAAAAAAGTCCTGAACCAGAGGGCTTTCCATCAGAGTTCTACAAAACATATAAGGAGGAACCGATTACCTATCCTATTGAAAGTATTCCAAGCAATCAAGAAAGACAGAACTCTCCCCAAATCATTTTATGAAGCTAAAATCACACTGATACCCAAACTGGGTAAAGATCCAACCAAAAAGAGAATTACAGGCCAATATCCCTGATGAACATAGATGCAAAAATTCTCAGCAAGATTCTAGAAAATTGGATCTAACAACACATCTCAAAAATCATCCACCATGACCAAGTAGGCTTCATCCCCGGAATGTAAGGCTGGTTCAACATCTGCAAGACCATAAATGTAATTAAATACATCAACATATAAAAATAAGAATCAAATAATTATATCATTAGACGATGAAAAAGTTTTTGATAAAATCCAATATTTCTTTTGATAAAAACCGTTGAACCCCCAGGCAAGAGGGAGCATACCTCAAAACAGTAAGTGCCATCCATGATAAACCCAGAGCCTACATATTGCTAAATAGACAGAAAGTATTTCCCCTGAAAATTGGAACAAAACAAGGCTGCCTACTTTCATCTGTCCTGTTCAACATAGTGTTGGAAGTCGTAGCCAGAGCAATCAGACCAGAGAAGGAAATCAGGGGTATCCAGACAGGAAGAGAGGAAGTCAGGTTATCCCTGTTTGCTGATGACATGATTCTATACCTTGAAAATTCAAGAGAATCTGTCAAAAACCTTCTTGCACTGATAAAGACCTTGACAAAGTCTCAGGGTACAAACTCAACGTGAAAAGACAGTCACATTTTTATATACCAACAGCAAGCAGCCAGAGAACCAAATAAAAAGCACAATCCCATTCACAATAGGAACAAAAATAATTAAATACCTTGGCATCTTCCTAACTAGAGACCTTTACAATGAAAACTATGAAACACTGCTCAAACAAATCAAAGAAGACACAAACAAATGGAAAAATATTCCATTCTCAAGGACTGGAAGAATCAACATTGTTCAGATGTCCATCCTACCCAAGGCAATCTACAGATTCAACACAGTACCCATTAAATTATCAATATCATTCTTCTCTGACCTGGAAAGGACAATACAGAAATTCATATGAAAACATAACTATGAAGTGCCAAAACAATCCTCAGCAAAAGAAACAAAGCAGGAGGTATCACACTTCCAGACTTCAAACTTTACTATAAGGCTACAGTAATCAAAACAGCCTGGTATTGGTACAAGAACAGTCATATAGACCAATGGAACAGGATCGAGATTCCAGAAGCAACATCTCAATTTCTCAACCAACTCATCTTTGACAAAGCCTCCACTAACAACCATGAGGAGAGAACTTATTCAGTAAATGGAGCTGGGAAAACTGGTTGACCACATATGGAAGATTAAACAAGACCCTTACCTATCACCATACACAGAAGTCAACTCTAAATGGGTCAAAGACCTAAATGTAAAACCTCAAACTATAAGAACCTTAGAAAATGCAGGAGACAGCCTTATGGAAATTGGAACTGGCAACCAACTCCTGGTCAAAACCCCAAGTGCCCATGTCATAAGAGGTAAGAAAGAAGACAAGTGAAAAACTTTTGCAAAGTCAAAGAAATCATCAAGAGAGTGGTGAGACAGCCCACAGAACGGGGGAAAATATTTGCCAACTGTATATCCTAACATCTAGGATCTACAAGGAACTCAAACGTGCCGAAAAGAAAAAAACAAACAGCCCCATTACAAAGTGGTCAGGATATGAATAGACGTTTCTCAAAAGAAGACATACAAGCAGCCAACAGATACATGAAAAAATACTCAGTTTCACTAGTCATCAAATAAATGCAAATTAAAAGGAACTCAAACGTGTTTTAAAAAAAAACCCCAAATAAACAGCTCTATTAAAAAGTGGGCAAAAGCTATGAATAGACACTTCTCAAAAGAAAATACAAGCAGCCAACAGATGCATTAAAAAGTGCTCAGTCTCCCTAATCATCAAAGAAATGCAAATTAAATCCACACTGAGATATCAACTAACTCCAGTCAGGATGGCTGTCATCAACAACTCAAAAAACAACAGATGCTGGATGTGGGGGAAAAGGGAGCACGTCTACACTTCTGATGGGAGTGTAAACTAGTACAACCTCTGTGGAAAACAGTGTGGCGATTCCTAAAAGATCTAAAAATTGACCTCTCATACTACCCAGCAATCCCCCTTCTGGTTATATACCCAGAGGAACTCAAGTCACTTTATGAAACAGATACCTACACAAGTATGTTTATTGTAGCATTATTCACAATAGCGAAAACATGGAACCAATCGTGCTACTCAGTGAAACTGGACTGGATAAAAAAAAAATGTGGTACATATACACGATAGAATATTATGCAGCCATAAAGAAGGACAACATTATGAACTTCACGGCAACTTGGATGGATTTAGAGATTATAATGCTGACTGATCTATCACAGAAACAAGGAACTGAGTACCACATGTTCTCATTCATAAACAGACCTTGAACAATAATCATAATACTATAAGAAAGGGATTGGCAGTAGTGGGAAACTGCCAGGAAGGAGAGGAGGGGGCACACTTCATCAATAAGCATAGCTGATCTCAAACCAGACGAAGAGGGGACCAAAGTGAGGCCCAAACTTTATCCATACAATGACCATTTGTATACCTAATCTTGAATTGTACCTCACATCTTTAAAATTAAAAAAAGGCAAAATAGCAGAAATAAAATATTTGTAAACTAAACAAAAAATACTACTACTCATTGATAATGCACCTGGTCACCCAAGAGATCTCATCAAGAAGTACACAAAAATTAATGCCAACTAACACAACAGTTATCCCGAAGCCCACAAATCAAGGCATGATTTCAACTTTCAAGTCTTATCATTTAAGAAATTTATTTTTTAAGACTATAGCTGCCACAGATAGTGATTCCTCTGATGAATCTGAGCAAAGTAAATTGAAAAGCTTATGGGGAGGATTGATCTTTCCAGAAGTCATTAAGAACATTCATGATTCATGGGAGGAGGTCAAAATATCAACATAACCAGGATTTTGGAAGAATTTGATTCTAACCATCCCGGATGCCTTTGAACAGTTTAAGACTTCAGTGGAGGAAGTCACTTCAGAAATGGTGGAAATAGGAAGAAAACTAGGATTGGAAGTAGAGCTTGAAGTGGACTGAATTGCTGCCATCTCATGATAAAATGAATGAATAAGAAGTTGCTTTGTGAGATGGAATCTTCTCCTGAAGAAGATGCTGTGAATATTGTTGAAATGACAGCAAAGAATTTGTAATATTGTATAAACTTAGTTCACAAAACAGTGGCAGGATTTTAGAGAATTGACTAATTTTGAAAGTTCTACTGTGGGTGAAATTTCATGTTACAGAGAAATTTTTCTTGAAAGGAAAAGTCAATTGGTGGGGCAAACTTTATTGTCTTATGTTAAGAAATTGCCCCAGCTGCCCCAATTTTCAGGAACTACCACCCTGATTAGTCAGCAGCCATCAAGATCAGGGCAAGATGCTCCAACAGTCAAATAATGACAGCCCACTGAAGGTACAGATGATTGTTAACATTGGTTGTTTATTTTTTGTAATAACATATTTTTAATTAGGATACGCACCTTTTCAAAACATAATGCTATTGCACACTTAATAGACTACAGTACAGTGTAAATGTAACTTTTATATACACTGGAAAACCAAAAAATATTATGTGACACTTTATTGTTCTAGTTGCTTTATTGTGGTGGTTTGGGACCAAACCTGCATTATCTCCAAGGTATGCCTATACATGTTAAAAATAAGTTTGCCAGTTTTCTATATAAACAAACAAAAAAACCTGTAAAAATTTTAATTGCAATCATTTTGAATCTAGACATTGGTTTAGTGGGAAAATTGACATCTTTGCAATACTGAGCCTGTAATTTTATGAACATGTATATCGATCTTTTTTTAAGGTCTCTTTAATTTTTCACAGTAATGTATTATGATTTGTGCACAACCTTTTTACATTTATTGCTAACTTAATATTTTTGATGTTGCAGTAAGTAATTTTTTAAGTTAGAAAATTAGCCAGTCTTGCCAGTGTACACTTGTAGTCCCAGCTACTTAGGAGGCTGAGGCAGAAGGATTGCCTGAACTTGGAGTTTGAAGCTGTAGTGAACCATGTTTGCATCACTGCATTCAGCCTGGGTGACAGAGTGAGATCTCAACTTGAAAGAAAGAAAGGAAGGAAGGAAGGAAGGAAGGAAGGAAGGAAGGAAGGAAGGAAGGAAGGAAGAACTTGATAGCTTCACTGCAGAATTCTACAAAACAATAAAAAAAAAAAAAAAAAAAACACCGGAATACCAATTCTTCTCAAACTCTTCCAGAAAATTGAAAAGGAAGAAGTTCTTTCAAACTCATTCTACAAAGCCAGTGTTGCCCTGATATCAAAACCAGACAAGGACACAACAGAAAAAGAAAGCTATAGGCCAATGTCACTGATGTAGATAAGTGCAAAAATTGTCAACAAAATACTAGCAAAATAAATCCGGCAACACAGTAAAAAGATTATTCACTAGGATCAAGTGGGCCTTAACCCAGGAATGCAAGGATGGTTTAATGTTTGCAAATCAATAAACATTGCACATCACATCAATAAGATGAAGGGCAAAACCATATGATTATTTCAATAGACACACAAAAGCATTTAATAAAATTCAAGATCTCTTCATAATTTTTAAAAAACCTTTAACAAAGTAGGTATAAAGAAGTGTACCTCAACTTAATAAAGACATCTATGGGAAATATACAGTTAACCTCATATTCAATAGGAAAAAGCTAAAAGCTTTCCCTCTAAAACTGGAACAAGACAAGGCTAGCCACTTTCAATATAACCTGGAAGTTCTAACCAGAGCAATTTGGAAAGAGAAAGAAATAAAGGGCACCCAAATTAGAAGACAGAAAGTCCCTGTGTATAGATGATATAATCTTATATATAGGAAATCTTAAAAACTCCACCAAAAAAACTAAGTGCTGCTAAACAAATTCAATGCAGTTGCAGGAAACAAAATAACTAAGTGCTGTTAAACAAATACAATACAGTTGCAGGAAACAAAATTAACATACAAAAATTAGTGATATTTCTATATACCAACAACAAACCAATGTAAAAAGACATCAAGAAAATAGTCACATTTTAATAGTCACTAAAAAAAGATACCTAGGGTTAAGATTAATCAAAGAAGTGAGAAAACTCTATAAATAAAACTATAAAACAGTGATTTTAAAAATTGAAGAGGTCACAACAAAATGGAAAGATATCCCATGTTTTTATATTGGAAGAATTAACATTGTGAAAACCATACAACTTAAAGTAATCTACAGATTCAAAGCAATTCCTATCCAGAATATCAACGACATTCTTCACAGAGTTAGAAGAAAAATCTTATAATTTATACAGAACCACAAAAGACCTCAAATAGCCAAAGCAATCTTGAGCAAAAAGAACAAAGTTGGAGGCATCATAATGCCTGACTTCAAAATATACTACTATAGTAGTATATAGCTATAGAAACCAAAGCAGTATGGTACCGGCATAAAAACAAACACACACAGAGTAATGGAACAGAATAGAGAATCCAGAAATAAGTCCACATATTTACCACCAACTGACTTTTGACAAGGTTCCAAGAACATTCAGTGAGGATAGAACAGTCTCTTCAATAAATGGTGCTGGGAAAACTGGGTATCTATAGGTAGAAGACTAGAATGAGACTACTATCTCTCACCCTATACAGAAATCAACTCAAAATGAATCAAACACTTAAATGTAAGACCTGGCACTTTGAAACAACTGGAAGAAAGCATTGGAGAAATGCTATTGGTCTGGGTAAAGATTTCTAAGACCTTAAAAGCACAGGCAATAAAAGCACAAATAGACAAATAGGATTACATTAAGTTTAAAAGCTTCTGCACAGCAAAGGAAACAAGCCACGAAGTAAGAGACAAACTAAAAAATTGGAGGAAACATTTACAAACTCTTCATCCAATAAAGGGTTAATAACTAGAGTATATAAAAACTTAACTCAATTTTAAAAACAAATAATCTGATCAAAAATGAGCAGATGATCTGAATAGACATTTCTCAAAAAAAAAAAGACATACAAATGGCCAACAGACATTTGGGAAAAAAGGCTCAACATCACTTATCATCAGGGAAATGCAAATCAAAACCTCAATCAGATATCGTGTCACCCCTGTTAATATGGATGTTATTAAAAAGACAAAAAAATAACAAGTTCTGGTGAAGATGTGGAGAAAGGGGAACGCTAGTTCACTACTGGCAGAAATGTAAATTAGTATAGCCATATAGAAAAAAATAGGGAGGTTCCTCAACCAACTAGAAACAAAACTATCATATGATCTAGCAATCCCACTACCAGTTATATATCCAAAAGAAAGAAAATCATTATATCAAAGAGATGCTTGCATGCTCATGTTTATTACAACACTATTCACACTAGCAAAGACATGGAATCAACCTAGGTATTCATCCAGAAATGAACAAACAAGGAAAATGTGGTATATGTTTAGCCATGAAAACACTGAAATCTTGTCATTTGCAGCACCATGAATGGAACTGGGGGTCGTTATGTTAAGTGAAATAAGTCAAACACAGCTAGACAAATATCTTATGTTCTCACTCATATATGGGAACTAAATAAGTTGATCTCGTGGAGGTAGAGAGTAGTATGATGGTTATTAGAGGCTAGGAAGAGTAGTGCAGGAAGATGAAGAAAGGTTGGCTAATTGGCATAGACATACAGTTAGATCGAAGGAATAAGTTCTAGTGTTTGATAGCACAGTAGGGCGACTATAGTTAATAATAATTTGTTGTACATTTAAAAATAGAAGAGATTTGAAATATTCACAACACAAAAAAGATACATTTTGGGGTGATTTATTTAATCATTACACATTGCATGCATGAAATATCACATGTATCCCCTAAAATATGTATATTTATCTATCAATTAAAAAAAAAAGAAAAAGGAAAACAAGCAAAAAACAAAACGCTACATTGGAACCAGGAAGAGAAGCCATCTTTCCCTTGCAAAGTCTTTCCAGCACCCTCTTTTGGAAAAGTTTCACGTACTCGCTGTAAGGAGAAAATGTTTAAAGAATCCAGTCCATCACAGAGCAGGTACTGAAGGATGAATCTGGAGCTGAGAGGCAATGAATTCATAACGGGCACAATCCTTTTTATCAGATTTTAAAAACTCACCTCTGTGCCTATGTTGTTAAAACTATTTTTCATAAATGAATTTTAAATTTTAACAAATGATTTTTCTGCACCGATTGAGAAGATCATATGTTTTTTTCTCTGTTGTTAATGTGGTCAGGTATGTTGATCAATTTTTTTATTGTGGTAAAATATGTAAAGCATAACATTTACCATGTTTTTGTACATTTTTATAATTTTTAAGTGTACAAATTCAGTATCCTTAATTAAATACACACCATCACCATTATCTAGTTCCAAAATGTTTCCCTTACCCCAAACAAAAACTCCCTATCCAGTAAGCAATAACTCCTCATTTCCCCTCTTCCCAGCACCTCATAACCTCTAATCTACTTTCTACGTACGAATTTGCCAATTCTCAGTATTTCACATTTGTAGAATCATACAATATTTGTCCTTTCGTGTCTGGCTTACATCACTTAGCATAATGTTTTCAGGATTCATCTGTGTTGTAGCATGATTCAGGATTTCATTTCTTTTTTGTGACTGAACAAAACATATACACAACATTTTGTTTACCTATGCGATGGTTAATTTTATATGTCAACTTAACTGAGCCATGGCACACCCAGATATTTGGCTAAACATTATTTCTAGGTGTGTTTGTTTCCCGGAAGGGATTAGTATTAGACTCAGTAGTCTGAGTAAAGCAAAGTAAAAGTAGAATCACTTCGATGTCATCCAATCTGTTGAGGACCTGAATAGAAAAAAAACAGGTGGTAAGATTGGATACACTCTCCAGCTTACTGCTTGAGCTGAGACGTGGATCTTCTCCTTCCCTCAGTGTTCCTGATTCTTGGATCTTCAGACTCATACTGGAATCTACACCTGTTCTCAGGCCTTTGAACTGCACCTCCAGATTGCAGGCTGCAGACCTTGGGACTTCATATATATAATATGTGTGTGTGTGTGTGTGTGTGTGTGTGTACATATAGCATATATATCATATATTATAATACTATACATACACACACTAATAACACTGACTAATATATCGATTCATGTATGAATAACACTTGAGTTGTTTCTACCTTTTGGCTAATATGACTAATACAGCTGTGAACTTTCATGAATAAGTAACTGAATCTCTGTTTTCAATTATTTGGGGTCTATGCCTGGGGATGGGATTATTAGGGCGTATGATAATTTTATGCTTAACTTTCTGAGGAACACAACCAAATTGTTTTCCAGAGCTGCTTCCCCACTCTACACTCCCACTATCGAATTAGGAGAGTTCTGACACAAATAGGTTGAAAGTGAAATGATGGAAAAAGACAGTTCCATTAGAATAGTAATCAAAGGATAGGGGCGGCTACGCTAATATTAGAAAAATTAGTTGGACTTGGTGAAATTCGAAAGCAGCCTGTCAGACCGCCCAGATCCTCTGTAGGAATTGGCAGACACTCTTGGGGGAGAAAGGAATGTAAATGCCAGCCTCACTTCTCTGGATTATTATCTTCTGGAGCTAGGTGGGGAATTCCTACTGCTTTTTATCACCATCTAGTAGCTGCTCCTTCTATTTTGTTTAGTCTTTTTAGTTGTGCACATTGAGAGGGGTGGTCCACGTTATTGAAAAAGGAAGTCTGGTGGGTTTTTTATTCATTCTTTCTGTTGCTGTTCCCCCTGCCCAATTCTACCCAGGAGCTGTTGCAGTCTTCAAGCTTCCAAGCCAAACTTGGTTCTAGTCTCAACTCAACACATGACTTAGCTTGTATTTCATTGAGGAAACCAATCTTTCTCAACACCTTCCGCTCTGCCTCAGTTTCATGTTTGATTGTTTTAATATATTTATTTTTATCTTTGAGTCTGTGTCTCACTGTCCCCCAGGCTGGAGTGCAGTGACACGATCATGGCTCAGGTGATCTTTCTGCTTCAGCCTCCTCAGTAGCTGGGGCTACAGTTGTTTGCCACCATACCCAGCTAATTTTTTTTATTTTTTGTATAAACAAGGTCTTGCTATGTTGCCCAGGTTGGTCTCAAACTCCTGGGCTCAAACAATTCTCCTGCTTTGGCCTGCCAATGTGCTGGGATTTCAGGCATGAGCCACCATAAAATGTATCCCTATATACCTGTCTACTTCCCCAATTTCTCAAAATAAAATGTTTACATAGCTTCAGTTTTCTGTCTCTTATTCCCCCCCCCCCAGTTCCCATCTCATGCTGTTTCATCAACTAGAGACAGTCTGTCTTCAGTTCCTCTTTATCCATATATTTTCCGTCCTGTTTACAAACATCTCCAAGTATTCCCATCTCAGTAAACAACTCTCCCACCATCTTAGCCTGTCATCTCATCTCTTCCTTTTTTATTCCATTGATATCCTTTCCTGAAAAGAAAGTCTGGTTTCTGCTCCACTCCCATCCTGTTCTGTTGCCCTTGTTGATATGACATCTGGGTTGGAAATTCCATTTCTTTTTGTCATTTTCTTCAGCGTTGATTTCTTTGGAGCACATGAAACTGTGGCCTCTCTTCTTTTCCTGGCCTAAACTGTAGTTCTGTTTTCCTCATCCTACTACCTTTCTGTCCATATGTCTCTCCTACTGTAGTGGGCTACTTTTCTCACATTCCATATAAGACAATTATAATCACAGAATTGCTGCAGGGCCTTTGGCGGACGGATGGCTCTGCTGTTGCAAAGTGAAGCATCTCACAGTTGGGCCCCAGGCATGTCCTAGAGCAGGGAATGGTAAAAAAAAAAAAAAAAGGGCAGGGGTAGCAGATTGTTCAGCCTAAAAATGTAAAAAGCTCTTTCTGTAATAGATTGGGAAATAGCTTTAGGTTATATTGTCTTTAACACAATGTTCCCCTTCCTAAATGTGTATTTAGACTACATTGCCCCTGGAAATTATTTTTGTCCTTGAAAGGGGTAGGTGAAGTTATGTTTTCATGCGATCTACAGGATAATTTAGAGGGCTGCCCTCACATCCCACCTGTCTGAGACCCGTCTGAGCTGGGGCAGAACATGGAGTGGAAAAGTTCCTGATCCCTGGTCTCCTGAAGCCAGCGGCCTTGGGGTTCTGTACCGATTTGCTCATACTCTGGGTAATGTCTCGGGAGTTACCCTGTTGCCTGGATCACATGCTGGTATGGAGTGAGAATGTGGCTCAGTGTTAAAGGACCCACTGGGTTTAGGATAGGGGTGTGGAGGTTGACACAGCATAAATCTGTATCTACATATCTACATACAAAGGGGGACCCAAAAAAACCCAGAATTATCTTTTGGAGGGCAGGCCTCTTGTAGTACAGGCTTTCCCTGCCAGGTAAGTGTTCTAGGAACCTATTGGTTTTTATCTGGAAGTTTTGAGAAGGCTGCATCAAGATTGGCAGAAGAAATATTCTGAGTTGTGGCCAACGGGTGAATGGTTCTTCCACCAGTACCTGCCCACACCATGCTGAGTATTCCGCAGTTTTTGGCCCAAAACAGCATGATCCCTGTGACCCAACCTACTTATTCACCTGATCTCACCCCAAGCACCCTTTTTAAAAAATTTCCTCCGGATGAAAAAGTCCTCAAAGGGAATCATTTTGCTGTTGTGGAAGAGGTGAAACAAAAAATGGCAGAAGCCCCAAAAGGCATCAGAATTGACTAGCTCAAGAACTGCACTAAGCAGCAGAAAAATCTTCTCGACAGGTGTATGGCATCACACAGAGAGTACTTTGAAGGTGACTGAAGTTTAAACATGTAAGAATAAATACACGCTTTTCAATAAATAAATTCTGGTTTTTTGCGGGGGGGCTCATATATACATGAGATGGAGGAGAGGAGAAGGATGAGCCTCTGGTTATGAAAGCAAGATGAGGAAGTTGCGTCTACCCTATAAAAGGACTGGCATTTTCCTCTTCTCTAAGACTCTGGGATAAAATCATCGTATTCAGCATGTGGACGTCCATGTTATGCTTCCCTACATTATAATTTCCTGAGTTACCCTCAAAGTTCTGACAAAGTTTTTAACATGCCCCAGAGCCCAGTATGAGTGGTCTTGTGGATAAATCTGATGCAGTCCATAAAGAAGACTCTGACATCTCTGCACCATTCCCACCCCACCCAGGTGCATCCCGCTCAGGAAAAACAGGAGACCCAGAGGTGCAGGTGATGCCAAGCTGGGTACATGGCCATGATGGTGCTGACAGGGAGGATATGACAAGGGAGGGGCTGCCTTGCCTGAGTGTGTTAGAGGAAGGTGCCATTACAAGGGGAGACAGACTTCCCAGATTCTGTCTTGAACTGTTTTCTGCTCCCCTCCTGCTCTCTGCAGCGCCTTCTGTCTGTCACCTTATCTGCTTCCTCAGGCTTATGTGTATCCACGAATCAGCCTCTCCCTCACTCTTATCACTCCCAGATTTTAATCACAAGCTTATTGCTTTTCTCCTGAATTCTTGCCCTATTTCTGCCAAGTGACTGTATGAATGGACTGTTTCACACCACACCCTCCATAGGGTTGAGGTGAACTTGGTATCTTTCCTTTTCCTCTGTAGTCCTCCGTCCAGACTAGGGTCTTCCTGTCCTCCCTATTTTTATTTTTGTTGGTTGCACAGCTATTTCCTATCACCCAGGCTTGAAATGAGATCACCTTGATGTTCTCTCTCTTGCCATCCTTATCCATTTAAGGGGCCATGTTCTGTCAATTCTTCATTTTTAGTGACTCTTCTTTCTGACCTCACTTTTTCGTTGCCATCACCACAACCCGGACGTGGCCCATTCGCTTGATGCTCTGATTCTTGTGTTACTCTCCTGATTTCCAGCCTCTTGTGTTGGTCTCTTCCAGGAATCTGCACATCACCACCAGGTTCATATCTTCCTAAAATCTGTTTATGTCATGCCTCAGTTAGAAACCTTCCATGGCTCCTGTTGCCTACCGAACATAGCTTGACTCCTCTCCTGGTATTAAAATGCTGGCCCCTTGGCTGGGTGTGGTGACTCATGCCTATAATCCCAGCACTTTGGGAGGCCAAGGTGGGTTCAAGACCAGCCTATGCAACTTGGCGAGATCTCATCTCTACAATAAATTAAAAAAATTAGCCAGGTGTGGTGGCGCATGCCTATAGTTCCAGCTACTTGAAAGGCTGAGGAGGAAGGATTGCCTGAGCCCAGCATTTCGAGACTGTGGGGCCTGTGAGTGTGCCACTGCACTCCAGCCTGGGTGACAGAGTGAGACTCCAACTCAAAACAAAACAAAATATGCCAGCACCTCCTCCCTTTCCAGTTTGATGTCTCACTGCTCCCCTGAACGAACTTTACCTTTAAAAAACAAAACAAACTTTAGATTTTCCTTCCTCTCTGTCTCTCCTCATAGTTTTCTCATTGTTTGATATATTCTTCGCCTTCTTTCAACTGACAAATTTTTTCCAACCTCTACCTAAGAATCAAGGCCAAAATTGCTATCTCTCTACCTTCAACTTCTATTTACTGACTGTATATAGTTCTGTGTTGTACGTATGCATGTAGATGTCTTATTTCTCCAACTAAAATAAAAGTCTTCTGAGAGTAAAGGTGTGTTTCCTGTTTGTATAGCAGTCTCTCCATTCTTCAGTAAATGTTGAAAGAAACAGCTGAATAAACGAATGTTCAAGAAAAAAATGTCAATACGAGAGGACTCATAGAAGCTGGGAAGAGATACTTTTCTATTTCCAACAGGAATTTTGAATGTTTTAAAACTGACCTAAGCAATACATATACACACCTGGCTGCTTGTGTCCTTTGAACTTGACCAAATTTGAGCAGAACTCGCAGGTCCAAGGAAAATAGCCAAATGGCTTTTCCCTGAACAGAATGTATTTTTCTTGCCATGGTTGTGTCAGAAGATCAGATGTGAACACAAAATGAGTATAGTCATTTCCAGTCAAAGATAGGTCCTTTCTCAACCAATTCACCTTCGACAAAGCCTCCACAAACAACCACTGGGAAGAGGAGAACCTATTCAGTAAACAGTGCTGGGAAAATTGACTGACCACATGCAGAAGATTAAAACAAGACCCCTACCTGTCACCATACACTAAATCAACTCTAAATGGATCAAAGACTTAAACATAAAACCTCAAACTGTAAGAACCTTAGAAAATGCAGGAGACACCACCATGGAAATTGGAATTGGAAACCAATTCCTGACTCGAACCCCAAATACCCATGCCACAAGAGATAAGATAGACAACTTGGACCTCATCAAACTGACAAGCTTCTGCAAAGCCAAAGAAATCATTGAGAGAGCAGGGAGACAGTCCACAGACTGAGAAAAAATGTGCTAACTGTATATCTGACAAAGGTCTAACATCTAGGATCTACAAGGAATTCAAACATGCCAAAAAGAAAATAATAAACAGCCCCATTACAAAGTAGGCAAAAGATATGGATAAACATTTCTCAAAAGGAGTCATACGAGCAGCCAACAATTCATAAAAATGCCCAGCCTCACTAATCATCAAAGAAATGCAAATTAAAACTTCACTGAGATACCATCTAACTCTAGTCGGGATGGCCATCATCAATAACTCAAAAAATAACGGAGGCTGGAGAGGATGTGGTAAAAAGGGAACACTTCTACACTGTTGGTGGGAGTGTAAGCTAGTACAGCCTCTGTGGAAAATAGTGTGGCAATTCCTAAAAGATCTAGAAATAGACCTCCCATATGACCCCGCAATCCCCCTACTAGGAATATACCCAGAGGAACTCAAATCACTCTATGAAAAAGATACCTGCACACGCATGTTTATTGCAGCATTATTTACAATAGCAAAAACAAGGAACCAACCATGCTGCCCGTCAAAGAGAACTGGATACAAAAAAATGTGGTACATATACACGATGGAATATTATGCAGCCATAAAGAAGGACAACATTATGAACTTCGCAGCAACTTGGATGGACTTAGAGGCTATAATACTGAGTGATCTATCACAGAAACAAAGACCCAAGTATCACATGTTCTCACTCATAAGTGGACCTTGAACAACTATTGTAATACTGCAAGAAAGGAATTGGCAGTAGTGGGAAACTGCCAGGGGAGGGAGGGTACACCTTATCAACAATGGTACCTGCACAATGAATATTGGTATACATAACCCTGAATTGTACCCTACATCTTTAAAATAAATAGTTTTTTAAAAGATAGGTCTTTTGTAAATATCATTGAACTTGCTACTTCTCAGGTTATTTGCAAGTCCGGCTCAAATCTATGTAAGAACTACTAGAAAACATGATTTCAATATGATTAGATTCCTTCTTCCAGAATCATGTAAGCCAGATTTTCTAAAATTAAAGTAGAAGAAAATGGCAACACCCAAAGCTGGGGCAAGTTCTCAGTCTTATTTTTACAGAGTGGATATTATTATTCTGGTCCCCTCATATGGTGCTGTGTGTAACCAACACACCCACGGAAGAGGCACAGAATGGCAGGTTTTAATCTATTAGAATAATTATGTTTTGTTTGCTTTGGTTGATAGAAAGGTTTTTGTTTTTTATTTGTCCAGAAAGTAATGGTTTTTACTTAATATTAACCTTCAGAGTGACTATTTGACTAGTTGTATTGCTTGGAATCAGGAGAAAAAATATTCATGAAACAGATTTCTTTTATGGATAACTTGATATTAAGTGAATTTGGCTGCATTATCTTTGCTTTTTCATTTTAATCAAAGGAGAGTAAGTACTGAAATGTCCAGATTCAAAGCTTAACTGGCACGAATTCTGAGTCAGTCAGATGTCTGTGTGTCTGTCTCTGTTTCTCTCTATGTTACACACACACACACACACACACACACACACACACACACACACACACACACACACTTCTACTGCACTCTATATTTGGTGGAGAACAAATATCTTGGACTATACTAAGGAAATGAGATGTTTGTCAATTGATCTGAACTTTCTGAGATTGAAAAAAGCATGAATAACGCAAACTTCCTAATAGGCTGATATTATGGAAATTTGCCCCAACTATAAAATTAACTAGAGTCGCTTAACCTGTTGGGATCTGCAGCGTGTCTGTCACGGAGAGAATGGGCATGGTAAGAAAGGAACAGTGTGGCTCCTTCAGGTAAGATTGTCAGCTCAGTGAAGCAAATATTTGAACATCTGTGATGGCCATGCCTTACAGATTGTCAACTACAGAGAATGCAATGGATCAAGGACCCCAGCTGCTCCTCTCAGAAACCCATCATAGGTCTGCGCCAAGGCCATGGCTCCCATGGGCTGCTATCAGTCAGCACCTGAGCAGGCGAGAAATACCAAGGCAGGCACATTCCCGAAGTCCTGGGACTTCTCTGGCTTTCCTGAACCTTTCTTGTCCTGTGTGGCAATCCGGGAGGCTCTCACCTTACCCTCTCTACCTTTCTCCTTCACTCAGAGTCAGGTTTGTATCAAAGTCCAATGACTCTCCAGGCCCTTTCCAGCTTCTTTCCTATTTCCTCTCGCACAGGCATTTCCCCTAACACAATCCTTGCACATTTAATCCTATCTGCTTCTCCAATGACCTGGATCAACATAGCATTGAAGGTGTGCAGAGTATTCTTCTATAACACATTCAATAGATGAACCTCTGTCAGCAGGAATGGAAGAACAGCTCACCCCCATTTCCTAGTTCCTTGCTCTTGGAGAGCTAAGCTTGGGTGCATGGAAGACGAGTGAGTGGTTTTCTTTGAAACTTGGTATGCACTCAGTGAGCATTCTTTTGGCACCATTCATTTACTCCATCCATTTGATTATTCAATCAATTGTCCCTCTTAAGAATCTTGATGTCACCAGGCACAGTGGCTCATGCCTATGATCCCAGCACTTTGGATTGCTTGAGCCAGGAGTTCGAGACCATCCTAGGAAACATAAGGAACCTCAAATCCAAAAATTAGCCAGGTGTAGTGGTGCATACTTTTAATTCCAAATGCTCAGGTTGTTGAGGTGGAAGGATCGCCTGGACCCAGGGGGTTGAGGCTGCCGTGAACGTGATTGGTGATTGTCGCGATTGTGCCACCACACTTCAGTTTGGGCAACAGATTGAGATCCTGACTCAAAAAAAAAAAAAAAATCTTGATGTCGGTAAGAGCATCTTCAAGCAATGATTTTATTTGGGTGATCGATGCAAACTAACTTTTCAAGAGTAACTACTGCATACCAAAAATGCGACTGGACACAGTAGGGATTCACAACAGGATGTACACATTTGCATTTTGACCTCAACTCTTGAAAAACATTTAATCTCATTAGGAAGACAGGATTCATGGTCACAAAACTATATGTAGCAATATAAGAATGTCTATAATTTAGCATAAAATATATAATTATATGGGAAAGACCTAAAGTATAGAAGGGAGATAGAGCAGAGTGTTTCTGTGTTTACAGAGTCATGTCACAAATTCTCATCTGGAAAAAAGTTTTATCCAGATTCTGTTTTCAGAGATTCCTCCCCACCCAGGGACTTATATTTCTCTTGGCACTTATCTACCCTCTCTAGCTGACATGCTCTGGAGGAGGTGAGAGTCCACCTCTGTGTCAAGTCCTAGAGCTGACTTACATAGTAAAATACTTCAGTAGACCTTTTCCATCTCTCTGCCAAAGATAAGCAAAACCCTAGCTTCATCTGGGAGGTAGGCTTTAGGAAGGTCCCATTTAATGTAGATTAGAGGTGGGAAGTTTTCTGGCCAAAATTCCTTGTTTTGGAGGTGAAGAAATGGAAGCATAATGAAAGTAAGTGACTTGTCCAAGGTGACATAGTAAGAAATATTTGGTTAGGAGCAGCAACTGAACCCAGTTGCTTCAAACAAACAAATATTAAAAGGATTCAAATATTAAAAGGATTCAGAATTATTCCATGAAATCCAAAGGCAAAGATAGGGTTGGGCTTGAAATAAAGTTATAGAAAGCCATGGAGAACTCAGAGAATTCTCTCTCCTTACATCTCTAACCTAACGTTTCTTGGTGTCTGCTTGGTGCTTTGGGTCCTGGCTGTCTGCCGCTTAGAGAGCATTCATGTGCACATTCCAATTCCAGTCATACAAAGAAACTGGCTGGCTCTGTTTAGATCCTAATCCAAGTTTTGGAGGGGAAAAAACCTGATTGCTACCATCTGGGACAGTTGTTCAACTTAGCTGAATTAGCTGTTGCTGGGGGGCAGGCAACTCATGGAGTATAAACTTGGCTGCATGGGCAGATGGGGGATGAGGGGAAATAACACAGAAAGGACAGAATGGTTGTGAGTTGTCCTGGCACCCCAAAGACATCTTCTGTAAATGTTAGACACAGAAATATTACAGAGACAAGACAGGATTCAGTTTTCTCACTCCTGGTCTTTGATGACTCCACCACCACCTTGGACCTAGGCAAGTGCAAAGGCACACACATAGGAGAGGATTTCAAAAAGTTTGTGGAAAAATGAAGTTAAAAGATAAAAATGTAAAATACATTTATTCATTTATTTATGAGAGGTGAGGTCTCACTATGTTAATTAGACTGGCCTCAAATTCCTGAGCTCAAGCAATCCTCCCACTTTAGGCCCATTATAAGCTCTACCCAGTTCAAGACAATTTTTTTTTTTTTTGAGTCAGAGTCTCACTCTGTTTCCCAAGCTGGAGTGTAGTGGCATGCTCACAGCTACCGCAGTCTTGAACTGCGGGGCTCAGATGATCCTTCCGTCTTGGTCTTCCAAGTAACTGGAGCTATAGGTACATGCCACCATGCCTGGCTAATTTTTTAATTTTATTGTAGAGATGAAGTCTTGCCATGCTGTCCAGTCTGGACTTGAATCCCTGGGCTCAGGCAATCCTATCACCTCCACCTCCCAAAGTGCTGGGATTATAGGCATGAGTCACTGCACCCAGCCTCATGACAGTTTTACAAGCAAGGATATCTGTCATTTAATACATCCCTAAAGAACTGAGAGTTTTGGGAATTTAGCCAAATCAATCCAGTCTTTTTTCACATTAAGTGAAGAAAAATGGGTGCCCTTTGATAATTTTTTAAAATTAAAAAGCAAAAAGAAGTCAGAAGAAACCAAATAAGGACTATAAGGTAGATACCTAAAGATTTCCCACAGAAACTCTTTCATAATTACCCTTGTTTGATGAGAGGAACAAGCAGGAGCATTGTTGTGGTGGAGAAGGACTCTCTGGGGAAGTTTTCCTGGGTGTTTTTTGCTAAAGTTTTTGCTAAGTTTTTCAAAACACTGTCATAACATGCAGATGATATCATTCTATGACCCTCAAGAAAATCAACAAGTAAAATGCCTTGAACATCCCCCCAAATTTGTTGTCATGACTTTTGTTCTTCACTAGTCTGCTTTTGCCTTGACTGGACCATTTCTGCCTCTTGGTAGCCATTGCTTTGATTGTGCTTTGTCTTCAGGATTGTAGTGGTAAAACCATGTTCCATCTCCTGTTACAATTCTTTGAAGAAATGATTCAGGATCTTGATCCCACTTGTTTAAAATTCCCATTGAAAGTTCTGCCTTGTCTGTAGCTGATCTGGGGGCAACAGTTTTGGCACTCATCAAGTGAAATGTTTACTCAACTTTAATTTTTCGGTCAGAATGGTTTAAGCTGAATCCGTTGAGATGCCGATGGTGTTGGCTATTGTTTCTGCCTCCTCTTCAATTAGGGCACAAACAAGATGGATTTTTTTCCTTGCAAATTGATATGGATGGTCTGTGGGCCTCATCTTCAACATCATCTTGTTTCTTCCCAAATGAGTTATACATTTGTAAACTGCTGATTTGGGGGAGGGGCACTGTCCCTGTAAGTTTTCATAAGCATCAGTGATTTCACCATTCTTCCACCCAAATGTCAATGTAAGTTTGATGCTTGTTCTTGCCTCAATTTTCACAGAATTCATATTGCTCTGATAGGAACTTTTAAAAAGTAGTTGTCTTATCGTTTTTAGTGTCTCAAACTGTATCCTATTCAGACTTGTTAAAACAAGTTAGAAAATTCTTTTAGTACAAAAGAATTTTTAAATTCATGCATATTTTTTCATAATATATGTTTCTATGAATTTTTGAAAACCCCTTATCCATATACATATACGTGCATGCATAAGATTATTTGACAGGTGGTTTTGAGAGCAGAAGGACAAGTAATGGAATCCGTCCATGTCATGGGGTTTTTTGGTTTGGTTTTGTTTTTATGAGTAGGAGTCTCGACCTGTCGCCCAGGCTGGAGGGCAATGGCATGCTCACTGCCACTACAGCCTCCACCTGCTGGGTTCAGGCAATACTCCCACCTCAGCCTTCCAAGTAGTTGGAAGTACAGGCATGCACTATCACACCCGGCTTATGTCACGGTTTTACAGAAATTTTTTCTTTGTTTTTTTATCTTAAACTATAATTTACAATTTTCTCACTTTCAAGAAAAAAATGTCAAATTATAATTTACATTTCATGATTCATCTACCTAACTTCACGATGTTTCAACAGGCCACATATGTTTCCAAAAAGTTCTCAAGAAATTTTTCTCTAAGGTTTTGGAGTACTTGGTGTCCTTCAGTTTCTTAGTTTTAGGACTGGTAAATAAGATGAACTAGCCTGAAGATTTAAAATACACACTTTCACCTTTTCTGTGGCAATTCATTTACGTGGTAGGTGAGGTAAGAAGGAAGTAGAGAGACAGCAGCAGAGATTAGAACAGAGATAATATGAGATAGAAAGTAGAAAAACTAGAGTCAATGAAACCCAAAAGCTGGTTTGTTGAAAACACCAACACAATTGACAAATCTTTAGCCAGACTATGAAAAAACTAGAAGATGTCGTTAACTAAAATCAAAAATGAAAATGAGGACATTATAACTGATCTTATAGCAATATTAAAAATTATAAGCCGGGCTCAGTGGCTCAGCCTGTAATTCCGCTCCTTGGGAGGCTGAGGTGAGTGGATTGCCTGAGCCCGCAGGTTCAAGACCCACCTGGGCAACTTGGTGAGACCTCATCTCTACAATAAATCAAAAAATTAGCTGGGCATGGTAGCGCACGCCTGTAATTCCAGCTACTTGGAAGGCTGAGGGGGAAGGACCACCGGAGCCCAGCAGGTGGAGGCTGCGGTGGCTGGGAGCGGCCACTGCACTCCAGTCTGGGCGACAGAGTGAGACTCCAACTCAAAAAAAAAAAAAAAATTATGAGAGAATTCTGTGAAAAATTGTATGGTGAAAACATTCAAATTACCATAACTGACTCAAAAAGACATCGAAAAATCAACAAACATGTAACAAGTAGGGAGATTGAATCAGTAGTCAAAAACCTCTCAACAAAGAAAAGCACATGACCAAATGGTTTCACTGGTGAGTTCTACCACACATTTGAAAAAGAAGTACCTCTAATACTATCAAACTCCTCCAAACAAATAGAAATAGGAACAGTTTCTAACACATTTTATGAGGTGAGAGTCATCCTGATTTCAAAGCCAGACAGAGATACCACAAGCAAACTGCAGACCAGTATTCCTTATGTGTATAAATATGTAAGCCCTCAAAAAAGATATCCAGAATAAACAAAACTACAAAGAAAGAAAGCAGATTAGAAATTACCAATGGGGTGATGAGGAAGTGGGGACTGATTACTTAATGAGTGTGGGGGTGTTTTAATGGGTTGATGAAGAAAATTGAAACTAGCTAGAACTGATAATTGTACAACATTATGAGTATATAAAATATCACTCAGTTGTATACTTGTACTTTAAAATGATTAATGTATGTTACGTGAATTTCACCTCAATGATAATAAAAAGAACATGTAGGATAGTGGATCACTATTGTGGCTCTATGTGTGTGTATGGAGAGGATAGATAATTTGCAATTAGGTAAATAAACTATCAGATAATCAAGGATAAATTACCTCAGACTTTGTCATTTAAGAAGTGACAGCCTTATTGGGGCAGCTAGCTGCCAGCACATGTTCTTAGAGTGAAGATGATATTCTAAGCGTGTTCTCTTTCCTCCTGTCATGAGCTAGGCCCAGCTGGATTCCAGTGGTAACTGTCCTCATGCCAGAGGCTAGTCTATTTGGAGGACTGAGACTCGTGGGTTTCTGGTACAAGTATTCATTCTCCTGTGGATGGCCAGAGACCATTGGATTTGTCCTGTGGCATTGCTCACTTAAGATTCATTCTCCCGGCCGGGAGCGGTGGCTCAGCCTGTAATCCCAGCACTTTGGGAGACTGAGGTGAGTGGATTGCCTGAGCCCACGGGTTCAGGACCCGCCTGGGCAACTTGGCGAGACCTCGTCTACACAATAAATCAAAAATGAGCCAGGCGTGGTAGTGCACACCTGTAGTTTCGGCTCCTTGGAAGGCTGAGGAGGAAGGATCGCCAGAGCCCAGCAGGTCGACGTTGGGGTGGCCTTGAGTTTGCCACTGAACTCCAGCCTGGGCGACAGAGTGAGGCTCCAACTCAAAAAAAAAAGATTCATTCTTCCTTTGGAAGCCTGGGGCTTTGCTTCACAGATGCTCTGACGTCATCTCTAAGATATAACAAACTAAGTCTGCCACAGAAATGCCAGCCCCTGCAAGTGTTGAATTCTCTGGGAAGAAAAAACACAGCTCACCCACGTGATCCTAAAACCCAGGCAGCTCTTTCAGACCTTCCCACGGTGTTTTATCAGAGAAATGTCAGGAACAGGTGGTAGCTTATCCAAGTGGCGTAAACCGTTCACATTCAAATTTGAGACCTGCCATTTTGTTCCTGAAACTCACATCTTGCCAAGTCTGCCTGATTGCACTGAATAATTATTCTCAAGAGCTTGGCTTTACAGGTTAAAACAACTTCCTTGATTCAGACGTTTTCCCAGATACTGATGTTCGGTTGCATATGTACGTATGCCAGGATCTGGGTGACCCCTTAGGCCCCAGAGTCTATTTATAGCTAGTGCCTTATCCCTGAATCAGTCAACCAGCTACTGTGCCTGTCTACCTGTGGGTACCCTCTCTCCCTTCTCATCTTCCAACTTACTGTCTTTGTCTTAAGAAACTATTCAAAAGAAAAAGACAAATAATACTAAGCTACTCACATTGGTCCAGAAATTGTATGACCAGTAAACAGTTTTGTATAGTTATATTGTGTGTCAGTGTTATTTTTGTTCTTTTCTCACTTGATAGTTCACTCACAATTTTTTTATCAAGACATTTAATTCCAGTTGCTAGAGGAATATGACAGGGCAGTTATTCTTCAAAATTATCCAATTGGGATATTAAACAGAATATTTGAAAAAGTAGAGATCAATGATCAAACACGCTTGGGAGACATTGAGTTAAACAAAGTTAGACATGCTTTTTTTTTTTTTTTTTTTTGAATCTCACTCTGTCACCCAGACTGGAGTGCAGTGGCCACTTCCGGCCACCGCAGCCTCGACCTGCTGGGCTCCGGCGATCCTTCCGCCTCAGCCTTCCAAGTAGCTGGAACTACAGGCGTGCGCTACCACACCCGGCATATTTTTTGATTTATTGTAGAGATGAGGTCTCGCCAAGTTGCCCAGGCGGGTCTTGAACCCCCGGGGCTCAGGCAATCCACTCACCTCAGCCTCCCAAAGGCGGGGGATTACAGGCTGAGCCACCGAGCCTGGCTGCATGCTTCTTTATCATAGTATTTTTCAGAGTATTCAATATATATTGTAAGTTTTCAAAACAGGGATTTGAAACATTCCCAAATTTATCTGAGCAAGATTTTTTTTCTTGTGAGACATTTCTAACAGGACAAGGTTTTAGTAGTTTGCAAAGTTTTTTCTCACATACCCCTAAAAGAATTTTGAAGTTATTCACTTCAATGTATATTTTAAGCTGGTAATTGCAATTTTTACATAAGTTTAGATAGATGCAAGTATTGAACATCAAAAATAAAACTTTTACATTTTATCACTCTTTAAAAAGTTCGCATTGAAGGTCGATTGTGGTGACTCATGCCTATAATTTCAGCACTTTGGGAGACTAGGTGGAAGGAGGATTACTTGAGGCCAGGAGTTCTAGACTAGCCTGGGCAGCATAGTGTGACTCCACCTCTAAAAAAAATAAGACAATTACTGGGTATGGTGGCACACGCCTCTAGCCCTAGCAACTCAGGAGGCTGAGGCAGGAGGATTGCATGAGCCCAGGAGTTCCACGCTGCAGTGATCTGTGATTATGCCACTGCATTTCAGCCTGGGTGACAGAACAAGACCCAGTCTCAAAAAAAAAAAAAAAAAATCCTATAGAATTTCAAAACTATAATAATTTGATATTCAGCAATATCCATTTTTAAAATGAACTAAGGTCATTTTTCTCTTTTTGAACCTGTTTGTTCAATTCACTTTCTCCATAGCTTTTGTTCTCATACTATAGTGCTATGATATGTTATTGGTTCTCCTGCCATACTGAAATTTTACAATTTTAATGTGATCATAATAGTTTGAGCATATTTTCTTCCAGATTGAGTTTTCATTATGCTTATTATTTTAGAATATGATTGGTCACAATAATAACATAAATATCAATTTTAATACATATTGAAACATAAAGGGCAGAATTTTATTGGAAATGAATCTCCGAGTTAGATGCACCATGGTCAGACATTACCTATGTATTTAATGCAAGGTAGACAATACCAAAAGCTTAGTAGTCAGGGCTAGTATATTATTTATTTCCTGCTATAAAGAGCTAAAAAAGAATACCATCTTATAAAATGAAGTTGAAGATATGCGTATTTGAGGAAGTATTCCATAACACTTGTAAAAAAAAAAGTTTTTAACCACCACTTTAAAAAAATATGCACCTAAGCTGAAAGAAATTATATAGCAATTTTGATGATGAGTTTTAGTGAATGAATCATAAAAACTTTAGCAGTCCCAGAAAAACATTTCAGTTATGCTGAAAATAGTCAGAGACATTGACCTCTATCACTCCTCTATTTGAAGGTATATTTTTTTCAAATAATGTCACATCTTAGGGATGAGAATAGATAACTGCTGAGAAGAATATTTTATATGAAAATAAGCTCTTCTTGATCATCAATATTTCTTAAGATTTCTTTTTTTAATTTTAAAGATGTGGGGTAAAATTCAGGGTTAGGGATACAAATGTTCATTATGCAGGTGCCCTTGTTGAGGAGGTGTGCCCCCTCACCTGCCTCCTGGCAGTTTCCCACTGCTGCCAATCACTTTCTTGTAGTATTACGATAGTTGTCCAAGGTCTGCTTATGAGTGAGAACAAGTGATACTCAGCTCTTTGTTTCTGTGATAGATCACTCAGTATCATAGCCTCTAAGACCATCCAAGTTGCTGATCTTAAGATGAATTCTCAAGAGAGCAGTTGGGGATGGGAAGGATATTTTTCCATCCAGAATGCAGACACACTTTCCAATCAAGGGAATTGGTATGTAAGATGCAAACTATTTGTCTGTATAGATTTAATTTCTCCTGGATGGCCTCATCTATAAAATAATCGTATAGGTGTACGTGCTTTTAGGGTAAGGTGCCATAATTTATATAGTCACTTCCCATTCTTGAACATCTGGAATAATTTCTACCTTTAAAAATTGTAATAAATAATTTTTTTGTGGTATAAATAGTATAATTCCCAAAGTAGAGTATTGGGTTGGAGGTCATGAAACAATTTATAGCTCTTAACTCACATATTGCCACATTGTTGTCCTGAAAGATCAAACCGACTTAGAACCCGACCAAGCTGACCAAGTATTTACAATCTTACTTGTTAGCCAGATAGGTCCTTCAGGCTATCATAAAATTTTATGTTTACCTTTCTAAAATTGCTGCCATGCATTGATTAATTGTATTTACTTGTGTGTAAACTGTCTGTCTACTTTGATCCCATATCAGATGGATCCTAAGTATTGATCATTTGTATTTGCACTCATTCTCTGCCGTTTGGAAGGCATTTTATCCGTGATGTTTTCCCTTCCTTCTGCACACAGGTTGTTGGCTTGCCCTTGGTGCAAGGGTTGAGAGGTCCCACCATCAAAGGGGAGACAGCCAGGGCACAGCTGCTCTGTCCTTGAGCCTCTGTGACATCTAAACAGAAAGCATTTCAGCTTTAGCACTAGGTTAGTGCTTTCAATGCTACCTGTAAGTGGTGTTAACTTCTGCCCTTTGCATTTTATCAAACCTGTATGGGTTCTGCTTCTGCGATGTTCCAAGTTTGAGAGCTTCCTTTTTAACAAGGAAGAGGAGTTATACAGATTCTCAGTGTCGGTGAATTCCAGTCACCTAAGATATTTGTGTTTTGGGATGCCTTTCTATTCCTCCAATTCAGCACTGCTTGCCCAGACTCAAAAGTGAGAATATGCACACCCCATAACAGGACTATAGCCTGTCATCAACCCACCAGGGCTGGTATCCAAGTTTGGGGTTCAAATCTGGACTCTTCCAGTCATTTCCCCTTGGACTCCACCCTGCGGAACAGGAACTGGAGAAATCAGAACAGGAAGTTAGTTTTCTGTGCTTGGAAGTGGAGTTACCACTTGTTTGTGATCAGGAGGGCCAACCCTCCGAGCCAGGGCCTTATCAAAGAGAGGAGTAGCTCCAAGAATCATGGCAAGGGTACATGCAATGTTGGAAGGAGACTCTTTTGAGGTCCATCTACTCTGCTTTTTGGGTAGCTGCTAAGGGAACTGGAAGAAGGAGAGCATCTCTTTACCTCTCGTCATGACAGGTAAGATGCTTTCCCAGGACAAGCTTCCAACTCTGGGTATGAGTGCAGGAATTGTTCAAATGGAGAAAAATCCATTCTCCTGAGACCTGATGTGCCACACAGGATCAGTACTCATCTCCTTTCAGTGTTTTTCAAAGTTGATCACAGATTAATGCAACCCATAGAAGAAAGCTAATTGCTCGTGATCAGTTAAAAATCAAAGACATAAAAGTTGAAATGAAGACAAGATCTGCCTGTCCAAAAATAGAGGTGTTGGGGTGGGGGGGTATGAAATCGCCTAACCATTCTCTTAATTAGTCTAAATCAAGATGTCACAAATATGTGAGTTTGATACATAGACATTTGATCTGAGCTTGGCCTCTAATGAGTATGTTGGTAAGATTATTTGCTTCAGGTTTAGGGAAGTTTTTACTTTTCTTTTTTTTTTTTCCTTGTTTGAAAATGGGAAAGGAAAATAAAATTCTTATTTTTTTTCTTTTAATATAGTCTTTCTTTATCTTCTGTCAAACCCTGAGCCAACCACTTTCCCTAGGCTGCATAGGGAGCTACAGAAAAAGGAACATACAGAGCAGATGAGACACGGGAGAAAGAATGGTGGGAGGTGAAGACGGCTACTTCACATGGTGAAAAGGATGAGGAAAGTTACCTTCGGGCAAAAGCGTCCCATGGCTTCCCAGAGGGCAAAGCCCAGGACAGTGTAGGGGAACAACAAATGCTTCTAGGAAGGTTTCTGGCATAACCAGCGATGAGGCTTCCAAACACAGCTCCAGTTCCAGCCTCAGAGCCAGCCACCCCAACTGTGGCAGCCCCGGCATCAGTGAACTTGACTGCTGTGTCACTGTCCCTTGAAATGGCACTGGCTTGGAAACTGCAGCAAGGGACAAGTGAGGTAAGGGGAGGCAAGGCTGCCAAGCTGCTGAGCCTCTCGTCTGGCAATGTCTCTGGTCATTTCAGCTCCACTGCAGACAGTGGTCAGCTCAGAAGCTGAGAGGTGCTCTTGACCAAGGAGAGGGGGCAGGTGAACTTGGAGCAGACATATATTCTCAGTGGCAGGAGAGCGGCTCCCAGGGCAGAGAAGACAGAGAGGGAAAAGAAACTTTCTAATACTTGGAATATCTTTTGCAGTTGCCATTAAGAGGCAATCCAAAGGTTCCACCTTGGGGCCCCTTCTGCTCTTCTGAGGAATCCACTTCTTTGTTGTTAAGTGGGGAACTCCCTCCCCACCTCTTGAAAGAAAGGGGCTGTGCAAATAGCTATGAAGAAATCCACAATGGTCGCTGCTTTCAAAACAATAAGGACACTGGTCCCACAAGACATTTTGAAGATAATTCTCATTGATAGGAGTGTGTCTGCCCCGTTTTGCAAACAGTGAAACTCCCTTCACCCTCAAGGGACTTCTCCAGGGGAGACCCACTCTCCTGGAGGGAGGCTGAGCCTCGTCTGGTGACTGTGGACTGAGGTTGGGCTATGGGTTCCTGTCTCTGGAACATTGGTTGTGAAGGAAGGAGGAGCATCACCCACCTTCTGCATTTCAGGTCCTTGGCTTTCCTTGTTTTGTTTCATTTAGTACTGTATTAAGGTTCTCCAGGGAAACAGAATACATATACAATGAAAAATAAGGAATTGGCTTATGGCGGTGTGCAGAGTGAGTTGGCAAGCTGGAGACCCAGGAGAGCAGATGATACAGTTCCAGTCCGAGTGCTAAAGGCCTATAACTGATGGTGTGTGTTCCAGTCCGAAGGCTGGCAGGCACCAGACCCAGAAAGTCCTGATGTTTCAGGTCAAGTCTGAAGGCAGGAAGAAACCCAATGTCTCAATTCAAATATAGTCAGGCAGGAAGGATTCCCTCTCCCTCAAAAGAGGTCAGGCCCTCAACTGATTGCATGAGGACCAAATGTCTGGGCACCCCATGACCCAGTCAAGTTGACACATAAAATTAACGATCACAATCGCCAATGTCCAGATGATAACACTGGCTCGGGAGATGTAGAGAAGCCACCAGGGCCCCTGACTCTTAGAGAGGGCACAGGAAGTTTCTTTCCACACTGCTGCATGATGAAAAAGATACCCCTTTTGCCTTCATAATGCAGCATATGGCTTAGGTAAATTGTGAGTGTGGCGATGGCATCTGATTCCCTGGACAACAAGGGTGACTCAAGCTAGAAGACAAAGGGACTCTGAACCTCTAACTCCTGAGGGCATCTCCCACAGTGGGTTGGTGGAAGCATACTCTGTGTTCCTGGTAGCCTTGGCCACTCTTCCCAGAGTTATTGGGGTGGATGAGTCCCAGCTGTTTTGTGACTTATTTCTCTGAGATCCCAGCAGGACCACATGCAGTTCCTACTACTTGGGCGAGGAGGGCAGAGGAAAGGGCACAACCATTAGGAATGGAGGGAGAAGAGGAGGCTGTGATAATTCTTCCCTCCTACTCCTGGGTCTCCCACATCATCAGGCCCTGCCCATTTCTCCTAAAAGGGATATGAGGGCTCCCTCCTGAAAGGACTCATCCCCTGGGCTTGCACAAGAGTGGTTTTTCTTACAGTCAATGCAAATATGTGAGGGGCACCCCATGCCTAGTTCAAGGATCTAATGGTGCAGAATGTCATCTTTGTGGTGTGTGCCTTTCTTTCTACTAGGAGTCCCCCCAAGAATCTGCACACCTTCAGTCAACACCTGTAGAGACGGCTCCTGCTGTATGTGGGGAGGACCCAGAGGTCCATCCGCATGCATCGGGGCCTCATGGAACCTTCTGTCTGTGGGACACCAGGAACTTTAAGACCAGGGTTTGTTAAGACAAGAGAAGACAGGCAAAACGCCGATGCTTTGCTTTCCTCTTAGAGATTCAGGGAAGACTTTATAAGAAAGTTGCAAGCCAGGCTCGGTGGCTCAGCCTGTAATCCCGCGCTTTGGGAGGCTGAGATGAGTGGATTGATTGAGCCCGCGGGTTCGAGACCCGCCTGGGCAACTTGGCGAGACCTCATCTCTACAACGAATCAAAAAAAAAAAAAAAAAAAAATTAGCCGGGCGTGGTAACGCGCACCTGTAGTTCCAGCTACCGGGAAGGTTGAGGCAGAAAGATCACCGGAGCCCAGCAGGTCAAGGCTGCAGTGGCCGGGAGCAGCCAGTGCACTCCAGTCTGGGTGACGGAGTGAGATGCCAACTCAAAAAAAGAATAAAGAAAGTTGCATTAGCTGGACCTTGGAGGAGAGGTGGAGTGGCACAGGCACTCAAGAAGCAGGAACAGGGGTGTCCATGCAAAGCCTAGAACATCCATAGTTCGGTTCAGGCAAAAACACACACAAAAAACAAAACTATGGGACATCTTAAGTGGAAAAACTGGGTAATAATTTTGTAAAGGTGAATTTTAGGGTCTTAAGTGACTGGGTAAGGAATGTGGACTTTAAAGAGGCGCCTTGAAAATTTCCTCCCTCGGTTTCCTTTTTTCCTCCTCCTAAGGAGAGCTTGATATCAGTTAGCCAGAAAAACGGCCCCCAAAGATGTCCATATCCTAGTCCCTGGAACCTGTGAATGTGTTAGCTCAGGTGGTAAACGGACTTTGCAGATGTGATTGTTTAAAGTGAAAGGCCTTGAGATGGGAAGATTATATTGGAACAACCAAATGAGATTAACAACCAAAGATTAACAACCAAAGATTATATTGGAACAACCAAATGATTTTAAGGACTTGCATATAATCATGCAAGTCCTTAAAATCAGAGGGCTTTGGAGAATTTCAGAGACAGCAGCTTGAGAAGAACTTGGCTTGGAAGATGGAGAAGGGGACCGTGAACCAAGGATCACAGGCAGGCCGCCAGAAGCTGGAAAAGGCAAAGAAAATTCTCCTCTAGATTCCAGAAAGAAGCACAGCCCAGCTGAGAACTTGATTTTAGCCCATTGAGAACCACGTTGGCCACAACACAACAAATTTGTGCCGTTTTAAGTCACTGAATGTTGGAGATGGGTATGCCCTCTTCCTAGTTTCATATAAAGAAACAACACGGAGGCTCAGAAGTCAGTGGAGTGGTTTTTTGTTTGTTTGTTTGTTTGTTTTGTTTTGTTTTTAATATAATGCTCTTGCAAGAACGGGTGTCTCTCAAATGAGCAGGCACACCAGAGCAGTTACAATTGTCATTTACATACCCTAAGAAACAAATCCCTCCTCTGTTTCCCCATTTATTGAGGATCTCAGAGGTCACATCACTCTCCCACATGTCGCCTACATGGTACATACTAGTTGGTTTACAGAGTTATTACAAAGTTGCCTTACTTACGCATTCTATTTGCCGATTGGCTCATAGGACCTTTATTTAGAATGGATCTCACCAGAATTCATAGCCTGCCAGAGTTAAAGGCCCCGTGAAAAGAGAACAAAGAGGGCAGAAGTAGATTAGTTGAAGGAGTACAAGACGTTTAAACATTAATCAGGTTCCAGTTTTGAAAATAAATTGTTCTGTTTCATACACTGAATTTGTGATAATTTGTTACAGCGGCAGTAGGAAACTCATACAAACGTTTATACTATCTCTGGGAGTGAGAGGCAGGCAGTGTTGCAGGGCACCTTTAGGAAGCACAGACATTCCTCTACAACAAATCAAAAAAAAAAAAAAAAATTAGCCGGGCGTGGTAACACGTGCCTGTAGTTCCAACTACTTGGAAGGCTGAGGCAGAAGGATCACTGGAGCCCAGCAGGTAGAGGCTGCAGTGGCCGGGAGCAGCCAGTGCACTCCAGTCTAGGCGACAGAGTGAGATGCCAACTCAAAAAAAAATTCATAAGGATTGGTTCCAGGACCTTTGTGGATATCAAATTTTATAGGTGATAAAGTCAGTGACATACAATGGTGCTGCATTTGCATATAACCTATCCCTATCCCCCCATATACTTTATTTATTATTATTTTTTTAATTGATTGTAGAGACGAGGTCTAGCCAAGTTGCCAGGGCTGGTCTCGAACCCGTGGGCTCAGGCAATCCACTCACCTCGACCTCCCAAAGTGCTGGGATGACAAGATGAACCACTGAACCCGGCCATCCCCGTATACTTTTAATCATCTCTAGATTACTGACGGTACCTTAATGCAATGCCAGTGCTATGAAAATAGTTGTCACACTGTATTTTTTTATTTGTATTTTTTATTGTTGTTTTGTTATTTTTTATCAGGTTCTTTTCTGAATACTTTCTATGCACCATTGGTGGAATTTGGATTTGGAAACCATGGCTACAGAGGGCCAGCTGTATTTGGTTAAACCCATTTTTTAGGCCTGAGGAAACCCAGGTTCAGCTCACACAGCCATTAGCAGCACTCAGCCTCTCTCATTCCTCTGCTGTGCTTCCTACCCTGTATGCTACCCACCACCTGTGGCTGGTGGGAATAGTGATGGCCGAAGGGCACCTTTATTTGTACCACACCTAATCTGAGACTGTTTTGGGCAGGAATCAGCCATCAAAGAGCAGTATCACTCGTTTCCAGACTTTCGTTGTATCAAGTTAAAATGCAGTCTTTTATAGCTTCTGCATGAAAGTCACCTCTGTTCATTGCTTCCTATATCCTAAAAATAAGACAATACCATAGTTTAAAAAAAAAAAAAAGAAAGAAAGAAAAAAGAGAGTGAGAGAAAGCCCTATACAGACTCTCATAAAAATCAAACAAAAGGATCAGGAGGGTGAGGCTGAGGGCATATTAAATTTCAGGCTTGCTGTCTGATAGTATTCAGAGCGAGGCCCACGGGTCACTTTCTCTTCCTGGCTTCTATATATAGGCACATCAGCCTGACTGGTCTTTTCCCTAGTGGCCAGCTCCATGCCGTGATAGATACCCACCTATGGGAATTTTGAGATGGCGGGGTCGGGTTGGGGGGTGCTGCTCTAGTTTGCACTTATCTTTTTTTTGGGGGGGTAGAGTCAGGGTCTCGCTATGTTGCCTAGGGTGGTCTCGAACTCCTGGGTTCAAGCAACCCTCTTGCCTGGTCTCCCAAAGTGCTGGAATGACAGAAAGGAGCTACCACACTCAGCTATGGTTTGCACTTTCTCTCTTCATATTTGGTGTTATAACCAGCTCTAACGTGGTGGGTTTTTTTTCTTCTGATTGCCACTTGAAGCATATAATAAAAAAGTATCACTTTCACAGCCTGTGTGGCTGCATAGTTCAAACAGGGAAGGTTATGCTATTTAAAGAAATTATGCAAGCTATGACTACACATGTATTTACAAACACATGCTGTGTCTAAGTTTCCAACTTTTGCCTAACAATAAGATCGTGAATAGCGGCTAGCTAACCCGGATATTTACTGACGGCCAACAGAGACAAAAATATCTTATTTAGAGGCTGATGCTGACATCGGATGCCAGAAGTTTCTCACAACCGCATTCCTCTCACTCTTTTCTTGGCCAATATCAGCATCGCCCTGTGGCTACAGTTCTCTTTTTCTTTAACCAGTTACTTCCATGTTACTGCTCACACAAATGTGTGGGACATTTTACTAGCTCTTCTCATAAGGTTTTATTGCTGGAAATTAGATCACACCATTATTTTTCCAAACTGAACTGATTTGGAAATTAATTGCTTTGGCATTTCAAAAATCATGTGCATTCCTCACTCCTTATTTCTCACCAGAGCTAGTAAACATAGAAAAGCTAAAAATTATTCATCAGTTGTGAGAAAGATTGTGAATGTTTTATTTCTTCAAGAAACCAATTAACAAATTTGCGGCATAGAATTTTAAAGCCAAAAATCTGTGGGAAAAACTCTTCCAATATAAAAGGAGTAGCACTTGACATCACCTATGAAGTCATCTTCCCAAAATAAATGAATCAAGCCTCTGGACTCAATCACCTGTTAACAGAAAATCCAGGAGACAGACAAACATTTTACATGGCTGCAGGGACTTGCCGTCCACAAAATTCCAGACCAGTGGAACTTCTGTAGGACAAATTATCTGGTTTCTTCAATAAATGTATTAGAAGGGAGAGAAAGAGAGAGAGAATCAGAGGGTCATTCTATGTCCATCGCATCACTTGCCATGTATAGACCTTGAGTTTGAACACTGACCGGATATTTAATTATGTTAAAGAATCACTGACATTGATTAAGCCATGATAACAGTATTGTGTTAATACATTTAAAAAAATGATTCCCCATCTATTAGAAGTATATATTGAAATATTTACAGAGGCCAGACTTAATGTCTCCGTTTGTAATCCCAGCACTTTGGGAGGCCGAGGCGAGTGGATTGCCTGAGCCCATGGGTTTGAGACCAGTCCGGGCAACTTGGTGAGCTTGTCTCTACAGTAAATCAAATATTAGCAGGGCGTGGTAGCGCACACCTGTAGTTCTGGCTACTTGGAAGGCTGAGGCAGAAGGATTGCAGGAGCCTAGCAGGTCGACGCTGGGGTGGCTGTGAGTGTGCCACTGCACTCCAATCTGGGTGACAGAGTGAGACTCCAATTCAAAAAAAAAAAAAAAGAAGAAAGAAAGAAAAGAAATATTTACAGAGGAACAATCCTGGATTCGCCTCAAACAATATGGAAGGCAGAAAATAGATGGGGATCTCAGATGAAGCAAGATAGCTGTGAACTGAGGATGCATCTGGTTGTTCTGCCTTCTTATGTATGTGTTTGAAAATGTCAGGCCGGGCTCGGTGGCTCAGCCCATAATCCCTCGCTTCGGGAGGCCGAGGTGAGTGGATTGCCTGAGCCCGCGGGTTCAAGACCCGCCTGGGCAACTTGGTGAGACCTCATCTCTACAATAAATAAAAAATTAGCCGGGCATGGTAGTGCGCGCCTGTAGTTCCAGCTACTTGGAAGGCTGAGGCGAAAGGATCACCGGAGCCCAGCAGGTCGAGGCTGCGGTGGCCGGGAGTGGCCACTGCACTCCAGTCGGGGCGACAGAGTGAGACTCCCACTCAAAAAAAAAAAAAAAAACAAAAGAAAAAGAAAATGTCCATGATCCAACAAAAAGGACTGCACTGCTTAAAGCAACAATGTAGAATCTGGTGATGCCCCCCAAAACTTGCCGTGTTAAAGGAACAAATTGGAAGCCCCACAGTGGAGGTTCCTGGACATCTGCAATTCCTCTCTGTCGCCCTCTGCCACGTACCCATGCCTCCCTCCCACTCTCTCTTTGTCCCAGATGCCAAAGACCCAGCTGTGCATGGAAACTCTGGTTTCTGCAGTCCAGGGTGCAAGTTCACAAGGTGCTGCATCTGCTCTTCCAGGGTCCCAGTTGTAGTTCTCAGTCCCCTTCTTGCTCCTTGGGGTCCTCTCTCTTCCTGGGCACTGATGGAAGTTTGTAAAAACACTTTTAGAAAACTTTTTTTATTCAAGGCTATTTACTTCTCTTGGCTTATCCCAATTCTATCGTGACAATTCCCCGAGAATTCCTTTCTTTATTTTACAAAGCATAGCTCTTTCCCCGAGGGATGAATACTGTCTCCGTTTTAAATCAGGGCAGTAGATTGCAAAAGTGGCCAGGATATTTTGCAGCTTCTTTCATCAAAAGGTGAAATTCATTTCCTGACCCCTTGGAGCCGGGATGGTCTTGTGTCCTGGGACCAACAGGCCGCCTGAAGCGATGCGCTGCACGTTCTAAGCCAGGGCCTCGGGAGGCTCCAGCTGTCTCTCTGCTTCTTCTGGAACCTGATCCCCTCGGGGAACGCTCCAAGCACTGTGGTGTGTGGAATGCTCCCCACCGTGGAGTGGAGAGACCACATGGAGCAGAGCTGAGCTGCTGGGATGAGGCCCCTAAATCACCCAGCTCCCGCCTAACTTGCCACCTGACCACGGATGCTTGAATGATCTGGACAAGGCCAAGCAGGCCCGTGCACAGCAGAACCAGGCGACCGACCCACGGAGTTCTGCAGCGAGATAGACAGTTTTTGTAAGGCATTCACCAGGGGGTTTTTTAAATGCAGGAACAACGAACTGAGGTCGCCAATAATTACTTTCCTACTGCACAGTGTGCTGGGTGGTACCAAGGAGTAGCAGCAGACACTTGAACAAGGTAGAGATGAGGGCACGGAGAAGAGGTTCAACTGAGGCTTAGAGGTCAGGGAGGACTTGTCAGAACAAGACGCCTAAACGAGACCTGAAGGTGAATAGGAATTAGCCAGGGAAAGGATAGGGAAAGCTGTGCCCAGAAGGTTGGAGGCACTAGGACGAATGAGTGAATGGATGAATAAATGGATGGGCAGATGGATGGATTGAGTAATGATGGATGATCAATGTGACGTACTTGAATCAAAGACTCCAGAAGATATGTAGGCTCAAAGATGCAATAAAATGAAGCTTTTGGCTTCCATCTGAATTGTCTTTGGGTGTTTCGTCTCTGAGATCCTGAAGTCGAGCTTTCTCAGGGAGAGGAACTGAGCCCTTAATTATTGGTTTCTTAGTGGTGTATATCCGCAATACAAGCACATATCTTCTGTCCACTGTGAGAAAACAAGTTCCTTGGTGGACCATGGATTATTTAATTTGGCATTCCTAGACCTACCAGCTACCTCATACCAAGTGGGTGAGTAGGTGAATAAGCCAGTGTGTGACTGAGAAGGCTTTAGAGTTCTTGAGCATCTTACATCATCAGGAGCTTTTTCACCATAATTTTTATTAATACCGTAGGCCCAAATGTGCTCCTGCCCTGCCGCCAGACTCTACCTAGACCCAAGTATATAAATACCACTTTATTCAAACTGCTTTTGCTGCAGTTTTGTTGGCTTTAAATCCCTCTTGCTGTTTGATCATCCCTTGAACGTTTTAAAATCAGCGCCTCTTGAACTTGTCCCTTGGAGGAGTCCGATCCTTCATCCCATGTGGTTTCCTCTTTTAGAGGATGATTAGAGCTTTCATGGCCCTGAAGCGACATTACATTCAGTCTAGTTTGAAGAAGAGCAATGCCCCAAAAAGGCTCAAGGTGGGAACTGTGTGATGCTGGAACTAAAAGAGAAATATGCCAGTTTTCAGCATTGAGCAACCAACTTATAAATCTTTTGGGAATGCAGGAGAGAACACAGCTAGAGAACCTCTTATGCTCTTTTAATTAAAGAAAAGACCTATGCTATGTAAACAAAACAAAACAAAAAAAACTAATTTAACTTACAGGTTCCATCTGTGGATTTTGTTTACAGAGTTAAAACTTTAGACTCACACGTATCTGTTCCTAGTATCCAATAGGGTGACAAGCCCAGAAGGAGAGAATAATAGATATTTGGACAGGTGAGAGGCACTACTGATCATTTAGTTATATGTACCTATCCCTTACACTCGCTAATTTTACATAAAGGAAATCGAGACAGGGAGAAGTTAAGTGTGTGCCCAAATTCAGAGTAAATGTATTTGTTCATTATCTTGACTTTGTTGATGGTTTTTCAGTGCATATATATGTCAACTCATGAAATTATATACTTTCAATATATGCAGTGTACTGTATGTTAAGTATGCCTCAAAAAAGCTTTCTTTTTTATGATTTTATTTTTTATTTTTATTTTAAAGATGTGGGGTACAAGCCAGGGTTAGGTTACAAACGTTCATTATGCAGGTACTCTTGTTGATAAGGTGTGCCTCTCTCCCCTGGCAGTTTCCCGCTACTGCCAATCCCTTTTTTATAGTGTTAAGATAATTGTTCAGGGTCCGCTTATGAGAACATATGGTACTCTGTTCTTTGTTTTTGTGATAGAGCACTGAGTATGACAGACTTTAAATCCATCCAAGTTGCTGCGAAGCCCATATGTTTGCCCTTCTTTATGACCACATAATATTTCATTGTGTATATGTACCACATTTTTTTAATCCAGTCCAGCTTCGATGGGCTGCATGGTTGGTTCCATGTTTTTGCTATTGTGAATAGAGCTGCAACAAACATGCGTCTACAGGTATCTTTTTGGTAGAATGACTTCAGTTCCCCCAAGTATATTCCCAACAGGGGGATTGCTGGAAAAAAGCTTTCTTTAAAGACAAAGAATAAAAACCAAGTAACAGGAAAAAGCTAAACCAATATTGGATTGTAATCTTCAAGAATCCAGATGTAGGTCGGGCTCGGTGGCTCAGCCTGTAATTCCAGCACTTTGGGAGGTCAAGGTCAGTGGATTGCCTGAGCCCGCGGGTTCAAGACCAGCCTGGGCAACTTTACGTGACCTCGTCTTTACAATAAATCAAAATTTAGCCGAGCATGGTAGCAGACGCCTGTAGTTCCTGGAAGGTTGAGACAGAAGGATAACCAAAGCCCAGCAGGTCGATGCTGGGGTGACCCTGAGTGTGCCACTGCCTTGGTGATGGAGTGAGACTTCAACTGAAAAGGAAAAAAAAGAAGACTCTAGATATAGACATGTTCTTCAACAAATTATTTGTTGAAGAGAGAAAAGAACTCACAAATTAAAAGCAATGTAAGGGACCTATCAAATACAGTGCAGATTTATGTGAATCCAGATTCAAACACTCAACTGTAAAATAACATTTATGAGAACATCACGAAAAGGGATACACTGACTAGATGTTTGATGATATTAACGTTGTTAGAGCTTAATAATGGTATTGCAGTCATGCTTAAAAAATACAAAGTTTTTTTAAAAAAAAAGATATACAGACTAAATTATTTATAGACAAAGCAATAGAATGCTTATTGTTTGCTTCAAAACAATCCATTGGACACATTTGAAATGTTAATAAATTATTGCTAACGATTTTTGGTGTGAAAATGGTATTCTGGGTAACACTCTTTTTAAAGAGTCTTTGTATTTTTGAGATGTATGATGATATGATGACATCTTTACAGATGAAACAATATGATATTCGGATTTGCCTCCAAATAAACTAGCAGTGGGGAGTTGGTGAGGATATAGATTGTCATCATTGAGGCCGCTGTGGACATGTGGAAGTTTACCAGAGGAAGTTCCTCTCTAGTTTGGTATAGATTTGATGTCCTCCAAGTCTGAAGTTTAAAAACCAACGTTATAAAGTTATTGATTCACATCTGGAATATGTACTGGCATTAGCCTGTTGTGTGGATGCTTAATGGGGAACTGGGCCCATGCACAGAGCTCGGGTAACAGCACACAGATTATAAGTGGGATTGGAAGAACTGTATTTTTTTTAGGTTTCTGTGCAATGTGCTCTGAAGTATGGGATATATAGAAAGCAGACAATAAGGTTATTTTTAAAAACAAAGGAAAGAAAGAAACCCAGTGTCTTTAAAGATAGACTAAAACCATGTAAGTTCCATTATCATCAGAAGCCTTTATGTGCTGGTGTTTAAAATAAATGTCTGGTATTCTAAAATGAAAAAAAGAAACCACCTCCAGAATAGGAAGCAAAAGTTATAAGAAATTATTAAATGCTCTGTTTCTGCAGTTTCTACCTAGGTCAAGGGTGATGTTTTGCTCAAAGAAAACTGAAGTTTGGATTGTTCCAGCTTTGCATCACATCCTGTTTTAGGCTGCCCTAAAACAAAAACAGAAACGAAAAAGCAAACAAAAAACACACCATGCTCTCAATAGTCCTGTCTAGGTGTTCAGGAGACTCTGACTTTCTTTTGGCTAGATTTTTATGATTGTGTCTCCTTTGTCAATATGTTTATCGTCTTCCTCACTTTCAAACTGCATTTCCTGTCCAGAAACACTACATCAACAGTTATATTTAGCTTTTTACACAGAATCTCTCATGTTGCATCCAGGAAGCAGAGCCTCATAAGTACAGGGTGGGATCACAGGGTCAAGATGTTTCCTGGATAAAGCTCCATCACTGCTTTGTCCAAACTCCAAACACCCCTGCTTTTCACCCCACTGTCCTTATGTCAGAGTGTGCGTGATGATAAATAGCCACCAACTAAAAAGGGGTTAATTTCTTGGGAGCAGTGTTGCCTCTCAGTAGCAGGGGAACTGGATTTTGCTGCCTTACATTCACTCAGAACATGAATGTTAGTGCATGTCACCTGTATAAATAATCTTTCTTTGCCCAGTTACTGCTACTTAACTATCACCTATTCGCTTAGGTGATGCTCCAGAAGAGATGCTGTCTTACCCTCTTGGGTGTAGACCCAACTGAATGGTAGACAAAGGAATCAGGCAGATGGCGATCAACATATAGCTTTATTACTGATAAAAGCTAGATTGGAGGATGTAGCATAGGTGAGCAGCCCAGATTGACTTGTTACCCCACTCTCCACCCCTTCCTCACACATGTCGCCCCTCCTCCAAATCCAGATCATAGAAAGTCCACCATAGGGAAAGCATGGGTTTGCATGCAAGCCAGCCAAGATTGTGCCTCACATTGGTCTGTGGCAGACAGAGCAGTAGAGAGATAGGAACTTCAGGGTTTTAAGACTTTTAATAGATTTGATCCTCCCAGTGGAGATCAAAGACAAATGGTTGTCACCCATGAATCGTGTCCCACTAACGGCCAGGAATGACACTCAAGGAGACATCATAGGTAACAGAAGCGGGGTAGGAGTGTTCCTTCCTAATAAGTGGATGTATATGAGGGGTGGGGCAGGTGGGGGTGGCAGTGAGAGTTCAAGTCAAACGAATTAAAAAAAAGAAAATAAAGAGTCAAATTTTCTGTCCCAGGAATCACAAGCTTAATGGAGAGATAAGACTACAAAATGGCTGGTGTGAGCTGAGTTATTTATTGGTTCAAGCCACTGACTCTGTGATGTCCTTTCATGTTGTAGCTTTGCTGAGTTTATGTCTAAGCAGATCCTGAGTGGTAAAATTGAAGCTTAATGGTTTTTTAAAAACATGGGAACCAGACAACAAAAAAGAAACCCAGTTACTAGTTCAAGATCAGGAGCAAAATGGGATAATTGACCCTGTGATGGCCTTTGCAGTAAGTTAATATGCACAGGAAATGACTTGGTTTTGAATAGCCTTTAAAGTTAACCTAAATGTTCACACTCTCAGTTTAAGACAGAGGGTACTAAATAATGGGAAAGGAAGTGAAGTGCTTAGATACAGTCATTATTATGGTTATATTTAGAATTAAATAAGGCCAAATGTCTAAATTTCATTATTTATTGATTACTGTGGTGGGAAAATATCTGGAATACCTCCATGCAAGCAGGGACAGTGTCTGCTTTTGCTTACAATACCTAGCAGAGTGCCTGGTACACCATAGGCCCTCATTGAATGAATGAAAGAATGAACATCAAGCTCATGGGTGTTGGTAGAAGATATACTGTTAGGACATTAGGGATTGGTTTTATCAAGAGATTTCCTGCTCTCTAAGAAGACAAGGAAGAGGCTAAATAATTTTGGTTTGCCAGAGGCTAAAACCAAGACCTAGAACAAAATTCAAGCAATCAATCTGGGCTCGGAGAAGCAGTCAGATCGTTGAGTAGAAATAGATCAAAGAACGGGTTTCCAGACCTATTGATGTACGTACCTATGTTGCCTAGCTCTGCTCAGCAGTAGGCACTGTCGTTCTTTACCCATAGTGTCAGAAACCTCATCTGTTTTTCACCTTAAAAAAACAAACGTCATGGATGGAAAACTTCCAGAAACAAATGAACTTTGCTTTTGGCCAAAATGTAGTAAAAAGGACTAGATTTATTTTTCTGCTTGATATAACTAAAACACTGAAGAAAATATATGCTTTCCAGACACTGGACATCAGGAAATGAATGACAGTGATCCCTGAGATGAAAAAGAAACAAAAAATGCTCCAATTTATTGCTTTCAGAAAGTGTCCAGGCTGCAGCACAGGGAGGGGTAGTCAGGTGGGTCCCATGATCTCCATGAGTTGAGCAGATGAAACTGGGAGTCCAGAGAAGCCAAGGTGACTGAGTTCTCAGGGCAGAGTACTGAAGACCAAATTGCTACACATAAAGAGGTCCCTTGAGATCTGTAAGGAGTTCCCTCAAGTCTTTAGCTGAGTATTAATCAGCACATGCATACAAGGAAATTACCTGAAGCCAGGTGCATATTGCCTAAAAGCTTTAGTGGGAACAATCTTCTAAGCTCACACAGGGTCAAGGAAGTTTCTGCTCCCTCCAGCCAGTGTGGAGAACCTCAAAATTTATGGAGTATCAGATAGAGAACTCAGAAGAGTTTTGTCACAGTGGTGGGAGAAAACTATCACTAGACTACTCAGTGTGCTAGTCCTATCTACCAAATCTTAAAAGCAAGATCTGAAAAGGCAAAAGCATTGCCAAGTAATTTACATGCATATCAAATCTCAAGTATAGTTAAAGAAATGTAAAAATACCCCGCACTCAGAAGTTAAAATTTGCAGTCTGGCCTTCAATTAAAAATTACCAGGTATCAAAGAATCTGGAAAATATGAGAGGGGAAAAAGTAATTAATAGAAACCTGCCCAGAAATGGCACAAATAATAGAAATAGTAGAAGAAAACATTAAAAGAGTTATTATAACTACATTCTATATGCTTGAGAACTGAGAGGAAAAGTTAAATATGATAAGTAGAGACATGGAAGACATAAAAGAAGATTCAAATAAAACTTCTATAAATAAAAGCTTTAATGTCTGAGATGAAAAATAAATTGGATGGGGTTAGCAAAGATTAAATACTGCAGAAGAAAAGATTAGTGAACTTGAAGACACAGCAAGAGAAATCATGCAACATGAAAGCAAAGTGAATAAAGACTGGGAAAAAAATTCACAGAGCATCAGTGAATTGTGGGACAACTTAAAACAACTCAATATACTTGTAATTAGAGTCCAAAAAGGAGCAGGGGACAGAAGAAAATATGTGAAAAATAATGGTCAAAATTTTTCCAAATTTGACCAAAATGTTAAACACACAAATCTAAGAAGTCTCATGAACCCCAAGCACAGGAAACATGAAGTAAACTACATCAATCCATATCATAATAAAATTGCTTTAAATAATGAATAAATAAATAATATTAAAAACTATCCAAGGGGAAATAAACACGCATACACACACACACAGACACACACACACACACAGACACACACACACACACAGGAACAAAGATAATAATGACAGATGTCTTACCTGAAATAAGGGAAGCTAGGCGACAATGAAGAATATATCTGAAAAATATTTTCATCTTGGAATTCTATATTTAAAGACTATATTGTACAAAAACAAAGGTAAAATTAAAGCTTTTCCAGACATACAAAAGCTGAAAAAAATTCATCACCAGCAAACTTACACTATAAGGAATGGTAAAATATGTTCTTCAGGCAGAAAAAAAAAATGATACCAGATGGAAATCTGGATCCATACAAAGGAATGAAGAGCACTGGAAATAAGTAAATTTAGCAGATTTGTTTAAAAAATTATTTTACTCTCCTTAAAAGATGATTGGCAATTTAAAACAACAATAATAACATATTGTGAACTTTTTAATGTGTAGAAATAAAATTCATAACATCAATTGTCCAAAGATTAGTAGGGGGAAATAGAAGTATTTAAACTTGCTATCATACATTTCTTATACAATAAATGAACTGTTACAATATTACTTGAAGGTAGACCGTGATAGGTTAAATCATAAAGCAACTACCATAAAAACACAATAGCTTTAGCTAATAAACAAATAAAGGAGATAAAATGAAATTATTTCAAAATGCTCAACTAGTCCAAAAGAAGGCAGAAAATCAGAGAGAACAAAGAACAGATTATATAAATGTAAAACATGTAGCAAGGCAATAGATTTAAATCCATCCATATCAATACTCATATTACATATGCATGGCCTAAATAAGCCAATGAAAAGGCAGAGATTTGCAGAATGGGTTTAAAAAAAAAACCCAACTATATTGTGCATCCTCCCACATTGTCAAAAAAACAGATGTTTTGTAGTCCTCTAATTCACAACGTTCTGATGGAACCTGGACAAGTGCTCCCTTCTCTTGCTATTTTCTCTATCTGTAACAGCTCTTTCTCCACCCAATGAGCCTCTATTCCTGAGACAATATTTGGCCTTAAGTCTTTCCTTCCGCAGTGTCTTCTCAAGTACTGACCCATCCAGCTCAGATTTCATTTTAGGTAACTGTATTTTTGTCCCCAACTTGTTATTGTCTGCTAGTCTTTGACCATTGATAAGTTCACCTTCTTTCTGTGCCAACTCACATTCATAAAAGTTCTGACAGTTATAACAAGATGCCAAAGATCAAAGCACTGTGACATGGAACTGGAACTTTTTTGAGCCAGTCTATTAATCTTCCTTCAGTTCTAGTTGCCTCTACTCCTTGGAGCTAAGGCCACACCAGTTGGATACTGTCTTTAACAAACCGTGAGGAAATTTACCACCTTGTCTCTATTGTTGTTCACCTACCTGTGACGTTGTGCGCACTTCTCATAACTTTTAGAAATGCATTCCCCAGCCTATATCCCAGTTCTAATGCCCCTAAATAATGATAGATTCTTGTCCACTGGCTTGCCTGATGCTGCTTGGAGTTTTAAGAACTCCAAGTCTGAGTTCTCCACGCCAGCACTCTCCCTAGCTGTCAAACAATATCCATTAGTTTGCAAAAAAAAAAAAAGAAAAACATCTTTCCCTTTATACTTACACTTCTGGCACCAAATCTGTGGAATTTCTTTCTCCATGCCAATCAGTTCTGTGACACTAGCCAGGTGTCCCACAATTCAATTCAGTTCTGATACTGTTTACCTGGACTAACTGGCACAGACACTACAGGTTAAGGGCTTAGTCCCACAAGACTGTCCTCTTCCTGTGTCAGATGCCAATCACAAGTACAGGTTATCACCTGTGCTTCTGACTATAAATCAGAGGTCCCATGACCCCATCCTCTAATCATGGCCTTGTCTTTCTGATGACCAGTCCCCACTCAGGACCTTGCTGGAACAAGAGATGCTCCTATCATCCAGGAAATTCCAAGGGATTTAGGAGCTCTCTGTCAGGAACTAGGGTCAAAGGCCAAACAATGGAACAAAAGATACTCCTGGAACCCCTATCACTCAAAAAATTACAAAGAATTTAGAAGTTCTGTGCCAGGAATCAAGGGCAGAGATCAAATACATATATGTATACATTTATTTTATTATGTAACATAATAAAATAATAGTCTGTGTTTAAAAAAAAAAAAACCCTGACACAAACAACAACCCTACCCCCAACACCACTTCTGCTGTTGTAACCAGTTGTAGAAACAGCAAAGTATAATGATTGACTTGTCTGAGCCACCCTACTATGTCATCTGTTACCCATGTCATCTGTTTGAATGTCGGGTTCTGCCTACTGGCTTGGACCACCTCCTAGTACCTATCTCGACTCTAATCATGTAGGTCTAATTCTACTCACTTTTTCTTATGCTGTTGCAGTGAACCTTTTCATGAGAATGTATGCCTAGGATGAGATGGTCAAAAAACTTTGGACTGTTTGGGGACTAATTATTGGAGAAAACTGGGAACAGCCGTGTACTACCTTGTATTTATTCATTCATGTCAGTTTCTTCTCTTTTTAAAAAAAATCTCTAAAAGCATCAAAAGTCATATTATCAACACCTTTAGGTTCTCTAGGAGGATGAATAGGGCTGGGTCACAGTTGGCTCTTCTTGATGTCTGTCCACATAATTCATTAAATAATAAACAACAATCTACCCTAGTGTCTACCCAAAGCCATGACTGGACACATGTAAAGGGTACAGTCATGCTCTTCAGCTTCAGTTGAGGCTATAGTTACTGATCATTCTTGAGTTGTTCCAGAAATAAACCTTTGACAAAGCCTCCACCACCTACCACTGGGGAGAGGAGAACCTATTCAGTAAATGGTGCTGGGAAAACTGGCTGACCACATGCAGAAGACTCAAACAAGACCCCTATCTATCCCCATACACAAAAATTAACTCTAAATGGATCAGAGACCTAAATGCAAAACCTCAAACCATAAGAACTTTAGAAAATACAGGACATACCCTTATGGAAATTGGAACTGGCATCCAATTCCTGAACAAAACCTGAAACGCACGGGCCATAAGAAATAAGATAGACAAGTGGGACCTCATTAAACTGACAAGCTTCTGCAAAGCCAAAGAAACCATCAAGAGAGCAGGAAGACAGCCCACAGAGTGGGAAAAAGTATTTGCCAGCTCCATGCCTGACAAAGGTCTAACATCTCAGATCTACAAGGAACTCAAACGTGCTGAAAAGAAAAAAACAAATAACCCCATTAAAAAGTGGGCAAAAGATATGAACAGACACTTCACAAAAGAAGACATACAAGCGGCCAACAGACACATGAAGAAATGTTCAACCTCACTAATCATCAAGGAGATGCAAATTAAAACTACACTGAGATACCACCTAACTCCAGTCAGAATGGCCATTATCAATAACTCAAAAAATAACAGTTGCTGGAGAGGGTGTGGCAAAAAGGGAACACTTCTACACTGTTGGTGGGAGTGTAAACTAGTGCAACCTCTGTGGAAAGCAGTGTGGCGATTCCTAAAAACTCTAAATATCGACCTCACATATGACCCCACAATCTCCCTAATGGGAAAATACCTTGAAGAACTCAAATCACTCTGTCAAAAAGATACCTGAACACGTATGTTTATCGCAGCATTGTTCACAATAGCAAGAACCTGGAACCGACCATGCTGTCCATCAAAAGAGGACTGGATTTAAAAAATGTGGTACATATACACGATGGCAGCCATAAAAAAGAACAAAATCATGAATTTCGCAGCAACCTGGATGGAACTAGAGTCTATAATACTGAGTGACCTTTCACAGAAACAAAGATCTGAGTATCACATGTTCTCACTCGTAAGTGGACCTTGAACATCTATCGTAATACTATAAGAAAAGGATTGACAGTGGTGGGAAATTATGGGGGGAGAGGGAGGTGGGATTAACAGTAGTCAATATCTGTCTGGGGATGGGAAGACACCCCTTATCAACAAGGGGCCTGAACGAAGCATGTTTGTATACCTAACCCTTAACTGTACCCCACAATATTAAAATTAAAAATATTGATTGAAAATAAGGAAATAAACCTTATGGTCCCTGAGGAATTCAGGCAGTGGCTTTCTTACTCTAGAAGTTTGATAAGTTGTGTTAATTTTTGGAAGTAATTCTTAGAAGAAAATGTTGGTTTAAGCTAGAAGTTCTAGCCGGGCTCCGTGGCTCAGCCTGTAATCCTGCGCCTTTGGGAGGCTGAGGTGAGTGAATTGCCTGAGTCCGCGGGTTTGAGACCCGCCTGGGCAGCGAGACTTCATCTCTACAATAAATCAAAAATTAGCCGGGCGTGGTAGCGCTCCTGTAGTTCCAGCTACTCAGAAGGCTGAGGCGGAAGGATCACCGGAGCCCAGCAGGTCGAGGCTGTGGTGGCCAGGAGCGGCCGCTGCACTCCAGTCTGGGCGACAGAGTGAGACTCCGACTTAAAAAAAAAAAAAAAAAAAAAAGCTAGAAGTTCTCCCATGGCTAGATGCTGTACTTTTGATGGTAGAGCTAAGGAGATGTGGAACAAGGATGGAACTAGAGGGCAAGAGAAGATTTGGGGCACTGTGAGGTTCTTGGGAATTCCTCTGCACAACAGTATTTCTGGTAATGACACAGCAATCTTTGGGCTTGGAAGTGTGGATACCAGTGGGCATCCACCATCCCAGTGAGTGGTCTGTTCTGTCACCATTCCTTAGGGTTAGAACTCACTTAGGGTTAGAACTCAGTGCCAAACACGTTTATTTTTCCAAGATGAGAAAAGCTCAGGGAATTGAGATACAACAAAGGCAGAGAGTAGGCAGAAATGGCCTTTTCTGTGAACTTTTGATGGCTTTCTAAATGGTACATAATAAGGAAGAGTTACCCATACTCTGCCCAGGTGTATTGCGAGGCATGAATGTCAAGCAAGGTGGTTTGCACCAAAGAGAGAAGGGGAGAGTTTATTTTTTATTTTTTGTTCTTTTTGAATTGGAGTCTCACTCTGTCACGCAGACTGGAGTGCAGTGTTATGCTCAAGGTCACCGCAGCCTCAATCTGCTGGGCTCAGGCAATCCTCTGGCCTCAGCCTTCCAAGTAGCTGGAACCACAGCTGCACGCTACCACGTGTGGCTAATTTTTTGATTTATTATAGAGATGAGTTCTCACCAAGTTGCCCAGGCTGGTCTCAAACCCCTGGGCTTAGGCAATCCTTTCACCTCAGCCTCCCAAAATGCTGGGATTGCAGGCATAAGCCACCGTGCCCAACTCAGAGTTCATTTTTTTTAATACACATTCCAGACAGTTCATGATGATGCAAAAAATCAGTTGCAAAGTAGTTACAGCCACAAATTATGCAACCAACCTACGGTCCCCTTGGTGCCGAAAACAGCACAAATTGTGAATGAGCCCTTTTCAGCTATACATATGCATAGACTCGTCTTTATTAAGTCTATAGTGCGTCTACGTAATAATTGTAGAGCTTTTTCTAGTCTTTCAAGGAGAGTAAAGATATAGAATGAAGTTATTTTGAAAGACTCCTCTCCACCTCCACCAGTCATCACACTAAGTTAAGAAATACATGAAGAGAGAAAAATGAAAGACTGAATTAAGCCAACATTTACAAAACCAGCTAACCATAAATACAAATGCTCCTCAATTTACAATGGGGTCATATTCAATAAACTCATCTTAAGTTGAAAATATCATAAGTGGAAAATGCATTTAGTACATCTAACCCACCGAACATCCTAGCTTAATCTAGCCTACCTTATATGTGTTCAGAACATTTACATGAACCTATAGTTGGACAAAATCATTTCACACAAAGTCAATTTTATAATACAGTGTTGACTATCTTATGTAATTTATCGAATACTCCACCTTATGTCAAAATTGTGACAGTTTTGCATCACTGTAAAGTCAAAAAATTGTGAGTCAAACTATGGTACGTCAGTGGCCATCTGTAATTGGACAACTCAGTCCAAATTTCTGTTCTCTGTGGGAATTTTTCTTAACAGATTTCTCTTGTGTCTCATTCTTAGGATCTCTGACATTAGAATAGTGATCCAGGCTGGGCTCCATGGCTCAACCTGTAATCCCGCGCTTTGGGAGGCCGAGGTGAGTGGATTGCCTGAGGCCACGGGTTCGAGACCCACCTGGGCAACTTGGCGAGACCTTCTCTCTACAATAAATCAAAAAATTAGCCGGGCGTGGTAGTGCACGCCTGTAGTTCCAGCTACT